>NC_064288.1:4433954-4516636 GCF_019186545.1 Solanum stenotomum | reverse complement strand
TGGTTATTGAGTCAATGGTTCGGATTAATGGGTTAACGGTTCGGGTCTCGATTTACTATAAACTTCTTATCGACTTATCGGTTCGGGTCTCGGTTTGGCCATATTTCTAATGGGGTGCCCCGATAACCAATAAGAAGTTTAATTAAGTACATTTATATCACTTAAGGCCATAGGCACTTTTAGCCTTTAGGGTTTACACTTCAAGTCTTCAGACTTTTTACTGTGACTTTATAGTTGACACTCAAATTTTACAATAATATTTCAAAGCTATGACATCACTCATTACTCATTGATTCACTGTCATTGCTCCCACGCCGGCGAGTTATCTTCTCATTACAGTGAGTGAGTCAGTGAGATATGCCTGCAATATTGCAATACTACAATCTGCAATGAAAAAGTTTTATTAGTAATGGTTTCATGATCATTAATGGTTTTCGTTAGTAGTGTTGTAATGGTTTCTCTTTATACTTCATATCGAAATTGACTTGGTTATTATGAGGAATCCTTTTGAGTTTCCCAGTTTGGACAATATTGACATCCTGTCCAGGTTAATATGGAGTTTTATTAGTAAGTTTTTTATGTAGTAATAGACTAACAGGGAAAATTTCATCAAGGACTACTGGCTACTGCGTACTGTTAATTAGTGATTAGTCCATTAGTAATTCTCAATGAAAATTGTGTGAACTTTTAATGGTTAACCCGATAACCGAACCGGTAACGATCACTAATCGATAAACCAATAACCGATAAACCGATATCTTAATGGTTCCATAACTGTTTAAAATGATTACAAACCGATAATCGATAAGTAAAATCGATAAATTTCAAAATTAAATCGTACCGACCAATATGCAGCTCTATATTTATATAAATCATTAATTTAAAACTTAGAATAATATGTTAGAATTTAAAACTCATAAGCTTTAAATTACGTCTTGATAAGATATAACTTTGGTAAAGAAGAAAGGCTTTTTGTAATTCTCTTTGTTTAAGGCAGGGAGGTCACAGCTTGTCGAGCAATAGTGTATTTGTTATGATTAACTAATCTTATTGTTTAATCATTAATCACTTTCAATCACTATCTTGTGTCACTCTTAGCCACCAACATGTAGACCTTACCCCAAATGTGCATTTTGGACCCACTCTTTACAACTCCTAATTATGACCCCTCACTCCACTTTTTTTATTGTTATATACATACCCCGCTTGTTTTATTTTATATGATATAGTTTGACTTGATACGAGTTTAAAAAAGAAAGAAAAAAAGACTTTTGCAATGTTGATCTAAAATAAGTGATGAATGTTTCAGTAATGGTAAAAAAATGAATATTTTACTGTTATTAAATATAAAAATGTATCATTTTTTAAGAATGATTAAAAAAGAGAGTGAATCGTATGAATTGAGATAAAGAAAGTATATATCATTGTTTGAAATTTAAAATTTAGTGACTTGATTACTTTGAATGAGTTGAGCTAAAATATTGATTAAATAATCATTCATCTAATTGTTTAAACTAAAAATTAGTCCGTAAATATATAATATATGTATAATTATTTATAATCAATATATAATCTATCTTCTATATTGATTAGAAAAAGTAAATAGTAAAATCTCATTTTTTAAAAAAAAAATATGTATGAGTGAAGGGATTTTGGTCTATCTCACTAGGCCTCTACTTTTAATATTCATTTCCATCTTTCTTAATCTTTAGCAACTACTAATTGTTTTATCAACCAAATGCCGAAAGGCACACTTAAATTGTTACAATAAGATATATATAATTAGTAACATATGTGGAATTGGAAAAAAGAAATGATTAGCTTTATTACCGTCATAATGGAATTAAATTATCTAGCACACAACGTATATAGATCATGAATATACTCAGGTCTAGCTAGGTAATATACTCAGGTCTAGCTAGGTATAAAAGTAATTTTCATTTGATTTTCTATATTTAGCACCAACATGGACTTTAATTATATGTGCTTAGTGCCAATGCCATTTTTTTCTTATATTGTTCAAATTTTATCAAGTATTATATGATCATTTTGTATTATCAGTTGGTTTTTCTTGTTTTGATCTTTTCCATAGTTTTGGTATATCGTCATTTGTGAGTTGTGACTTGGGGGATGAATGACTCAATTATCGAGGTGATTGGATGTATTTTTAAAAATATTTTTAATTTTGAAAAATTTGATCAAAGTTAATATTTTTGTTAACGAGCTTAGATTTGAATTCTAATCGTTTACAAGGTCTGAAAGGTAATTTTTGACTTAGTTGAGTGATTTGCACAGATACAAAGGCACTCAAGTTGGCAAAGAGTAATGTATACATGGATAGAATTAAATTTCATTTCGATCTTGGACTTTTTATTTTGATTTTGGGAGCTACAAAGCTCTGTTTTGAAATTGTTGAAGCTACTTAAAGATTTTATTTATTTTTTTCATGGGATTAAGATTCTAACTTTCTACTTGGTATTTTTTTTGTTGATTTATTGTTTGTTTTATTGTTTAATCGCGTATTGATAATGAAATTTAAGGATTTTTCTCTTAAAGTTAAGAAATCATAATTTGTCGTTTTGAGGATTGATTCAAACCACGTTATCGATAAAATTTTAGATTTGAATTTCTTCTCTTATGGATAAATTGATTTTGAGTGAAAACTCCAGTTTTGATTTTGAAAATTAGGATTGACTTTTTGAACCCGATTTTGATCCAGACTTTTACATTTTAAATATGTATATTGATGGACTCGTACGCGGTACGCCCATTTGGAGTATGACTTTCATTTCATTCATACATGGTCAATTCAGCCAAGGGAAAAGGTGTATGATCGATCATAATTTACTAGTCTTTTATAACCTTATTTTTACCAATTTACATGTCGTCCAAAATAACGAATTTTTCAATTAACGAAAACCACGATTAAAATACTAAGAACTTGCAAAGAAGTGATAGAAGTTATAGATGTTCACGCCAAACATTAGTTTTTTAATATTATATTTTCTTAACGACATGCTATAGCTTAATTCCAAATATAGCACTAATTTTTTTCCCCACAAAGTATAACACCACACTACTTCAAGAACCAAAAAAGTGCATGTCACACCTAAAGCAATCGACTTGACATCAAGTTTAAAAGAAAAACTTAATTTAATATAAGATTGATGAGTAGGCTAATCTATAGTTGGGTGTTTTTGGGTGGGATTTGTTCTACATACATTATTAGTATAAAAAACAAACTAATCCCAACATATATTTTGGTAAAAACCCATTTACTTTATCGTTTTTTAAGATGACTAATCTATATATTTACAGTAGTAAGTAATAAAGTTTCTTAGTATTATCTTTTAAGTGATCTGATCATACCGAAAGCATATGAGCACTAGTTATTATCATTTGTGCATGGAGTGGTCTTTCTGGTTGGCATTATCTCACTGCTTATATCAATGGCTTACTTTAATTTGTTTCATTATATATAGTTTGTGTACTTGTTGGCCACTTGTATAATTAAGCATGAAGAGGAAGAGTGATTTTTGCAGACAAGAAGACATGTTAACCAATGTCAAGATAATAAATTATTTAATTCTTCTTTTTAAGCAATAATGCAGGATTCATTCAACTTCACAACCAATATTACACATTTATCTATCTCGTACAGAGTTTTAATTGGAGTACGTACATATCTTCCATATTTATTATAATAAATAAATAAAATAAAATACACGTATGTTGTCCTTTTGGCATTCCAAAGGCACTTTCTGAATAGACCATTTCAATGTGGAAGTACCATTTGGATTATAAACACCTTAATTATTAGCTTGATGATAATTAACAAATTTCATTGGGTCAAATAAACTTGAATAGGACATGCGATTTTATCTCATAATATGAAATTTTGAGATGAAATCAGCGTGAAATCATGCGATCTCATCTCATGATTTCAATCCAAAATGATTGATATGTGAATTTCATATCATGATTTCACATTTTTCAAATACAAAAATTGACTCATATAGTTATATTTTGTAAAAAAATCCATTATTTTATTTTCATATTTTTTTTGCGAGAATATCAAAGTAGTGATGAAATATTTACGGAATATGAACATGATAATATAAAGCAGTACACTACAACTCATGTTTAATTTTACCTTTTTATTAAGCTAAAATTTGATCAATAAAAGTTGTATTATTTTTTAGAATAACTTTATGATAGTGTATTGTACTTTTGTTATGAACGTCTTCTTATTTGGTAAGATTGGTCAAAGAATTGAGGTAATTTTGATAGTTTTTACAACTTATGATTATTTTTTTTTATGTTTATGAGCAAAACATACAACTTAAAAAATCAAATTATATATCCAAACAAAACTTTAATTACATCTCATATAATTTTATCTCACGTATATAAACAGGCTCATAGTGTTCCATATGTACTAATTATGTTTTTTTAAAAAAATCATTTTTAGTCTGCAAAAAGAGATACTTTTTCATATTTAATTTTAAGTTTCTTATTTATTCTTAATACTTCGTGTTTCGTCTTCAATCAAATAATATTACATAAATTGGGACGGAATAATTTTGAGAGATAAGAGTCTACTAGGAAAGAAAAAAGAGAAGGATCAAACAAAGAAAAATAATAGAAAAAGTATGGATGAGAAGGACGCACGAGGAGAAGATGAAAACGTTAACAAGTGCCACATTCATCAAACTCCCCCGAAAAAAATAATAATGAAAAAAACAGATTCAATCATTTACTTACTAGGAACAGAGTCTGATCCCATTCATTTTGTTCTATACTATATTATATGATTCTTTAATTATTCCTTTCCATGTGACTGAGTGATTGTGTCACTTATCTATAAAGGACATTAGTTTTATTTTTTTTTAATAGACTTATTTTTCTCTAATTCAAGAAAAATATTTTTTCTATCAAAGGTAGAAAAAATATCTTTCAAAACTTTCATTCAACTTCACCATCACCTGGATCTGGAACCCCAACCTCTCGACTTACCACCTCGTCACTTGACCTGCCCAGCCCTTGATGCCCCACTCCCACCTTCTGCTCAGGCCCACACCCTCTCCCGTGACCCACCACTCACTCAATCCCTTTATCAATCATGCCTCTGCCTTCCTCCTACCTACACCCTCTTTGTAGGGCCCACCCACCCTACTTTGAGGCTCGAGTCTTTGGCCATGACCCCCACCTGACTCAGGATACAACCTTGATACGATCCTAACACAAAAGTTGACCTTGCCCCAACTCAAAACTCGACCATGACCTCGAACTCGGATCGAAACCTGAACCACGACTTGACTCTAACCTAGAACCAAGACCTGAACTAACATCGACCTAAGACCCTACCCCAACTCAAGAGTCAACCACGACCCTGACTCTAATTCGGGTCCCAACTCTCATCATGACACCCTCTCCAACTTGAGATCTGACCTCGACCCTGACCCAAATGCAAGACCCAACCTCGATCCTATGGTAGGACCTCACCTCGATGAAGGACCTAACCCCCGGCCAAACCCTGACTCTACCCCTTTTTTTACCGAACATAGAACTCGACCCCAAGTTAAGATCGTGTCTCAGGTCAAAGTAGGATCCCAAGTAGAGGTCAGGGTTAGGTTCTAGCTTGGGTTTTGCCCTCCAATCAGGGTTTGAGGTTTGGTCTTATTTGGTCAAAGCTAGGTTAGGTTATCAAGTCAGGGTTGTTGTCTCGGTCTCGAGATAGGATCAGTTCAGGGTCGGGTCCTAGGTTGGGGCTAGGTCAAGAGATCAAGTTCTGGGTCGGGAATATTGGATCTTAAGTACAGGTCATGGGTCTCGGGTAGAGACTTGGATCAAGGTCATATTTCAGATCTTGGGTCGGGTCAAGGGTCAAATTCTGAGTCGGAGTCTTGTCCTGTGTCGCCGACAGAAGTCCAACTCTATGGTAAAGGTTGGGGGCCGATCCAGAGTCAAAGTATTTGCCTAAATTATATCTAAATGCTTCTGGACAATATTTTCTCCTTACTAATGAAACATTACAAAAAAAAAAATTTTAAAAATCTAGAATAATATTTCCTTGCAAAACATATCCCGTGGAAAAAAAAAAAATTTCCTACCAAACACACCCATAATCTTCTTAGATTTTTTTTATATAGGTGATGGTTAGAAAAATAATTGTAAATTTAAGTGGTTTACATGTTGAATTTCCGTAGAGTCACCAACTCATACAGTATGTATGTTATAGAGGACAGAAAGACATTCCAATCAAATATAAATTCATTTGGTCTTTCATCTTTAATCTCTTTTTAATATCCACCCTAATCAGCTCCAGGTGTTTCAATATTTATTCAAACTTTTTCAAACTCCCTGGAGATTCTTCATATCTAAAGATGCTTCTAATTTCTTTACTTTAATTATATACTACAGTATAATAATAATAATAATTATTATTATTCTCTTTCCCACGCTAAAATGTCTTTATATAATTCACTAACTAGTAACTACACCATATATAATAATTTATTCTCTTTCCCACACTAACTTGTCTCTCTATATTCATTAACTACACAATAAAATCCAATAATTTGGTGAAAATCATAGTGTCAGTGGCTTTGTTGATGGAATTATTATTTTTGATTGGGTGTTATTTGAAATGTAATTGACGAGGACAAGCTTTAGAAGGTACTCCCTTCATCCACTCTTAACCGTTGTATTTGGATTTGACACATCTATTAAGAAAAATAATAATTGACGTGGTTATTTTTATCACAGTTTCCCTATTAATTGATGTTTTACTCTCTTGACCAATTCATTATAAGAACATATATTAGATCTTGAAAAATGATTTAGATATAAGTACTTAAAACATTCAATCTTCTTTTTTTATAACTTTTTAAAATTTGTATAAACGTGTAGTGTTTAGATTTTGTATAATATAATTTATATAATGTAATTTGTTTAACTATTTAAAGTTCATATGTTTATGTTTGTATTGATTTGTTATTTTGAGTTTTATCATATTTGTATAATCCAGATTTTATATTACTCAATTATACAAAAACAAGCAAATTTACAAACGTACCCGCGAATCATACAAACGAGATGTGAATTATACAAATTATTGCCCTCTCTCGGTCGCCTCTCTCCTCCCTCTCCCAATTTCACTCGCTGATATACAAATACATATGTATACCAGTTACGTATATACAATTATTTTGACAGAAATACATATACAATTCGCCTCTCTCCACTCGCTGCCCTCTCTCGCTCGCCACTCTCCTCTCTATAACATGTAGCTACGAACTGTAATTTGCAAACTATAGCTATGGAGCATAATTCTACATGGTAGAGGTCTAGTCAAACCCCCCACACTCGTAGGCTCAAAACTTATTGGTGATGGCTTTTGTTAAAAATAAAAAAATTTAAAAAAATGGTTGTATGTGAAAATTCCTCAAGATTTTTTCATATTCAAAACATGAACTCGTGACGTCTAATTAAAAGAGGATCAACTCCATTCACTACACTATGGTGGACATTAAATTAGACATGGACGTTGTTTGAGTTGAGAAATTGTACACCTTGACAACATTGAACTCTGCGTCTTCCATGAAAACTAGGGAGGAAAACAACAAAGTGGGACTCTCCATACTTTGGAATTTTTTGACATTTGCAAAGTTTGGTTTTTAAGTATCCTCCTTCTATGAATTTAGGTTTAATATGTCATTAACATATTAGAAAAAAAATTAATGTTTTATGATCCCAAAGGTTTCCGATAAGAATTTTTACTTTATTTTTGGATAATTAATTAATCAATAATTGATTCTTGAAACCACCAATTTAAAGTTTTACTGTTATGCGGACAACGAATTGCACGATGTAAACTTATCTAGTAGAATATATATAGTTCGAATCGAAAATAATGAATTTAGTTAAATATGTAGAACTCATTCTAAATTTAGCAACGTTAATAGAAAAGAAGGAACTAGTATAAATAAAATTTCATAGTTAAATAACAAAAATCTCATGTTAAATTTTATTATCACTATCTTTTTTATCATAGTGTAACAAAAAAGGAGTCTGACACAATTTATGTAAGAACTGTTAGACAAGTCTACGATATACAATCGGATGCATAGTGTAAATCTCATAAGTTTTACACATGAATTTCAAAGCATGTTGTCAATATCCCACCCTACACGACGAATCCAAAATTGTCTTTTAAAACACGATGACAAATAATATAATTATTAAAAAATAATTGGAAAAAAAGGAAAGTGGGAGATCCAAATTTAGTGATTAAAGGACTCCACCATCATATCAAGAATTCACAAAACACTACTTTATAGCACTTTTGGGTCCACTACGTTATCGGCAACCCCAAACTGACAAATTAGTGTTCGTTTTTCCTCTTTTAGCTCTTTTTTCCCGTTTCTTTCGGAAGTCTATATACATCGAACACAACTTTTCCCGTTTCAATTTATGGGGTATTATTAATTATAGAGAGTCACTTAAAATTTATTTGAACACTTCTTATTTCAATTTATATGATTTTAGAGTGTCAGTTAAGATTTTTTGAACAGTGTATTTTATATTTTTTTAGTTGTCAATTTTCGTGATTTATAACATTTCTTTTAAGTTTTTTTACTAATATAGAATATTTCAAAAAAATTCAGAGCTTCTTTATATAATTTCTTTTTTGACTTATAGTATACCTAAGAAGATAATTTGGGGCCTCCAAAGCTTTTACTCTTCGGCCGGCTATGACTTTGGCATGTGGAATGTTTAGTTATCCCACATCAATTTTGGAACCAGTCTTTTTTATATAATTTTGAACTATTCTTGTCTCATAAGTTAATTTTCAATATTAAATTTCGTTAGCAATGTCCATATCGTAATCCTCACGATCGATAGAAAAGTCGTCCAAAGATTATTTGTTCAAATACATATGGTAGGATAGGGTGAGTAATACTACTTTGCGGTCAATCTTTCGAGCTGCACATGGACCAAACTTAAAACGTGTGAAACTTATACTATCTCATAAGGGCATTAAGACTATAACATACTTTCAATAATGTTTATATCGTATATAACACTCATGATCGATTAAAAAGGAAGTCACCTAGAGATATTTGTTCAAATTCAGGTGGTAGGAACCAATCTTCCTAATCGTGTACGAATCAGACTTAGAACGCGTGAAACTCATCACTGCCTCATAAGACCAACATATTACACGAAAGTGTCACTTTCTCCGTAGTGTCTCACATATCTACACTCTGTAATGGGCTCCATTTTACAAATTCAAATTTTGCCTTCGTTAGAAAAAGGCAACAAATGTCACTCTACAATTGTAATGAAAATAAATATTGATGAGAGGGACTTAGACCCAACATGTTTCCTTAAGGTTACGTAGGTATAATTTTTGGTGTTTCTTAATAGTTTTTTTTTTAAAAGGATAAATCATATTTTAGGCAAATTTATTTTCGACAAAAATAAATAAATTTAGAGTGTTGGAGAATGATGCGGACTTATGTCTTATTCCAAAACTGGTCAAGCAGACACAGAACTTGCACGTGGGGCCATCGCACGTGTACAAATATTCTACAAGAATTTTTAAATTTTCCTATTTATTTCTACATCTCAATCTAGTATATTTTTTTACCAAGAAAAAAAAGAAGATATTATTGAACCCTACATAATTAAGTTTTCTTCTAGATCTCAATCTAGTATTTAATTAATTGGATGCTAGTTGCTCTTTCATTTTCCATAATTAATTTATTCACATTTTTTTAACAATTCAATAATTGAAAGATGTGAGTTTGAATTTCGAATATGACTTTTAATGAGAAATTTGGAGAAAGTGTTTTTTAGACTTGTCGGAGATATATAATCGAGTGTGGTTGTCTACAAATATTTAAAGCCATTTTGGTGAAGACTTGTACATACTTTATACACGTTTATACAAGATAATAAATAAATTGCTTATATATAAGTGTATAAATACTATATAATAATGTATAAAGTGTATAAATATTGTGGCAAATAATAACACTATTAGCTTTGCACGATGTAAATTAATTAAAAATATGACTACATGAGTGAATGTATTATTTTGTGTTGGGTTATATATTTGAGTAAATTTATTTTCCTTAAAATTATGATCACAATTTATATCATAGTGTCATGAGTTCGAATATTACATGTCTCCTCATCACTATGTAATCTTCTAATATGAGTTTGGAGTCAAAAGTGAAAAAAAAAATTGTCAAAAATTCCAAAAGGGCACATCAATTTTTTTTTAAATCAAAAGGGCAAAATCGCTACTGACGAAGCGATTTCTCTCTGACACAATGACTACTGCAGCGATTTTGTCCAAAAACTTTTTTTCTTTTTTTTTTTAATTAAAAATTGCTGCTCTAGCAGCGATTTTGTCCAAAAACTTTTTTTCTTTTTTTAATAAAAATCGCTGCCACAACAGCGATTTTAAGTCGAAGTTTTTTTTTTCTTACACATCGCTGCAGGGGCAGCTTTTTTCATGCCTATTGTTAATTATTAATAATATAAAAATGCCTATTCATGCCTATTGTTAAGTATTAATAATATAAAAATGCCTATCCATGCCTATTGCTAATTATTAATAATATAAAAATGCCTATTCATGCCTATTGTTAATTATTAATAATATAAAAAGGCCTATTCATGCCTATTGTTAGCAGCGATTTTGAAGAAAAAAATATTATTTAAAAAAAAAAGCAACGATTTTTATATTTTTTAACGGACGACGTCAACTTTTGTCAAAAGAAAATCGCTCCTAACGGAGCAATTTTGCCCTTTTGGTTAAAATTCTTTTTGATGTGCCGTTTTAGTTTTTTGAAAGAAAAAAATTGCCCTTTGGCTCCGGACTCCTTCTAATATACCCCCTTGTTAACAATATATTCTTTTGGTTCATTTTTACTTGTTCATCATCTTTTAAATAGATTTCCTCATTGCTTGACACGTTTAATAAATCAAGATTCTATTCATGTTTTATTCTTAACATTAATTATTTATTTCTCAAATCATTTTTCAATAACAATTAATGTTGGTATCATAATAAAATACACATATCAATCATTGATTTTTAAAAGATGTGCAAAGTTCAAATATATTAAATATATGAGGTAAAAGTGCCGCTCGTGAACAATCTTGAAAGATTAGAGAAGACTAATTAGTTTAGAAATATTATGGAAGTTTTCAATGGGTCACACCGACAAGGAAAAAAAAATACGAATTGTTAGGAAAAATATAGAGTGCCTAATGATTAAGAGACAAAATTAGGGAACTTCATTTTCATAAAAACAATTAATTATAAAGTATATATAATGTCAAATTCACTAATATTAATATGTTTACGTTAAGGTGTAGTTTGAACAGCAGGCAGTTATTCAAAGTCCAAATCCTTAATATAAGGACTTTTTTTTAATAAAAATTAAAATTAATGGATTGCGTAATTTAAGCTTATATAAACCAAAGGGATAGTCAGCAAGGTCATTTCAACCTTAAGGTGGTGTATATTTGTTTATTTATTTATTGTCTATTTACTGATTCTTTTTGTAATAAAAAAAAACTGTTTATGGATAGATTAAACTGGTATAAGAAATTGGAGATGTTATATTTTTAATAGAGTTATAGGTGGATATGAGATGACAATCAACAATAATAATAATGTATTAGTATTATATTAATTAATAATATTGTTGACCAACAATGATTGTGCTGTTGAGGTGAAGTGGTAAGTATTTCTTCCTCCTTAACCAAAAGTTCTCGGGTTCGAAGTTCCCTGGGATATGGAATCACCTAACAACGCTTTATCCTCTAATGTGAGATTTTTCGATGCAAATCCAAATTTAATCGGATACTAGATACCAGGCGGGAAAATAAATAAATAAATAATAACAGTGTTGGAGTAGTGCTTTTGCATTACGTCATAACAAATTAACAATGTATATAATGCAAAGATATTGTACTATATACTTAAATATTTGTACCTTAACGACATGTAACTGTTCTTTTATATATTCTCTTCTTTTAATATATGTTAACATTAAAAATAAATTAATCTTGATATTAATTTATTTTAAAGTTTATAGTCACACAAATGTTATCATATGGTTAAAATTACATATTTCAAATATCTTTTTTTAAAAAAATTTCTTTTCTAATGAATTTTGGGGTGGCCCAATGTGTAACACGCAGAATCAACTTTCAAGTTTGGAGTTATTGATATATACATATTATATACTTAATGATCCTAAATTATAGTCATAATCGATCTCAAAGCTACCAACAAAGATGAGAAAAAAAAATTATATTTCATAAATCATGATCATCATTTCAAAGTTAAAAATAAGAAAAGGAAAATAAACAAGTCATTACAGATCAATATGACTTACGAAATTATATGAAATTGTCACAAGAAATATACATATATAAAAGCAAAACTCACAAAATAATTTCTTGAAATTCCTAATATACCCCCGGGCCATACCGACCCAAATTTTAATTTAAAGAAGTAATAAAAGATTTCTTATTCTTCTTTCTTTGCTTGTTTAACTTTTAATAAATGTGTCTCATAGAAAAAAAAAAGAAAATTATATTTTTGTTTAAGGAAATGTATATCAACTTTATTTGACATCCAAACATGAATAGAAAAGGTTGAACATGATTGTTTAATGGGCCGGCAAAAGTGCCCGCATTTAAATGCTTTCATTTTTGGATTATTCCTTTTTTTATGGCCCAACCTGTCTTGTCTTGCCTTATTGTACTTGTTGTTTAATATAAACTATATCCCACACGAATGGATATATGCATTATTATAGCACTAAGAATAAGTGTTTTGTATAATATTTTTGTCAAGCAAAAGCTAGATATGATTCCAGACAGGTCCATGATTTTGTTAATAAACAAAATTCTTAATGATTTCTACTTTTATGGTATAAATATTAGAATAAATACGGATTGGGCTTCCGCGTCTTAGTTGTTAGCCCAAGTTAGTTTACGCGGAAGTCCATTCTGGCCTTAGCCCAATACTCAAATGCAAAGTTGTAGGGTAATTTACGGAAATCTCACTAGTTTAGGAGCTAATTATTTAGTAGGCGTTTGGCCACGTATGGTATCGTGAGATGGAATCAACGTTTGGACATGCGATTTTACGCTGATTTCATATCATGAGATGTGATTTTGTATTCTCCAAAAACCATGATATAGAATTATATGGGAATTTCATATCATGATTTGAGATATTTTAATGCAAAAATTGATCCACGAGTTTATATTTTGTTAAAAACAACTCCACATTTATATCTACTAATAATTTATTTCATATGATAAAATTTATAATCACATCATTACTTTTTAAAATTTATTATTCTCACCGACTTAAAATTTATTATTTTCACCAATATATAGTCACTTTAACTCACACCAAACGATTGTTGAATAATAAATTTATTTCATGGCTTTAATAAGTGCACATTTATATTTTATGTGTAAGTTATTAGTATTTAGTTACATATTTCCTATCAACTTTGTTTAAAGAGATAATATTTATTTTATGACTTTACATTGTCTTGGAAGCACTATTTTTATTCCTCTTACAAACATTATTTTTATGAAGTGCATTCTATAATGCTTCCAATTTATTTTATGTTCACTAAACTAATATTGATGTATTGTTTATTTGATAAGATTGTGTTGGGGCGATTGATGGAACAAGGGGAGGTTCCCAAAGCGGTGCACAATTTTCATTTCAGCCATATGGTAACTTTAAATTACATCCTTAGAATAAATATTATTTATTTACACAAAGCTGTCTCATTTACATCACATATGCTTTTGGTAATTCTTTAAAAAATATTTGTTGGTAGATAAATATTATGTTGTTGATGTTGGTTTCCGAAACACAAAAGGATTTTTAACTCCATACAAAGGACTATGCTATCATTTGCAAGATTACCGAAGAAGTGAAAGAGAGCCTCAAAATGCCAAAGAACTGTTTAATTATAGGCATTCATCTCTGCGCAATGTGATTGAACGGACTTTTGGAGCTTGGAAAAATAGATTTAGAATACTGAAACAAGGTATGAACCATTATGATATTGATACACAAGTGAAAATTGTCATTGTTTGTGCAGTGTTACATAATTATTTGCGAGAATATCAAAGTACTGATGAAATATTTATGGTCTATGAGCATGAAAATATAGTTGTGGATGATATTGACCAACAAATGGCTCAAAGTAACAATGTTGGTTCGTCTTCTCGGTCACATGATCGAGAAATGCAAGTTTAACATGAGGAAATTGTCCGTACTATTTGGGAGGATTATATTAAAGACTAGTACACTACAATTTATGTTCAATTTTTTTTTTTATTAAATTAAAGTTAGATGAAACANACATGAGGAAATTGTCCGTACTATTTGGGTGGATTATATTAAAGACTAGTACACTACAATTTATGTTCAATTTTTTTTTTTATTAAATTAAAGTTAGATGAAACAATTACACAAGTGGAGAACAAATAGCTTTGTAATAATTTTTTATGCAATTTTATAAATTTTTGTTTATTTGATAAGATTGAATAAACAATTGGGGCTATTTTAATAGTATTACAACTTTATGAGATTTTTATGTTTATGAGAAAATATACAACACAAAAATTCATAACGCATGTCCAAACAAAACTTCAATTTCATCTCATGATTCTATATCACGATAACATATCGCATGGGCAAACGGGCCCTTAGATTCATGTTAGTTTGCAATATAACAAATCTTACTATATTTTGGACTTCGGATACAAGTGTATGGTGTGTGTAGATATATCTAGATACATGTATCTCATAATACATGGGGGTCAAAATTAGGTATAAATTATTCGAGATACATTATTTCCAAGTGAATTTGCATGTATCTGACTCTCTCGTTCACCTCTCTCTTATATCGCTCGCCACTCTCCAATCTTGCTCACATCTCTCCCTGTATCTGGTATCCTATATACATGTATCTAGTGTGATTCACATATATGTGGGGATTCCACTCGCCACCCTCCTATCTCGCTTGCGCCTCTCCCTATTTGAGTGTGTCTAGTAGAGAAAATCCATGTATCTAGGTGTATCTGACTTGAAATCTGATATGAAATTATTAATTAGTGAGACAATATGTAATTATTTCAAATTATAGAAAGAATTAATAAATATGGTAAGAATATTTGACTAATTAGGTAGTTTTTCCAAAAAGTCAAGGAAGAAGATTAGAGGCGATTTTAACAAGATTGAAGTCAAAACTCACACTTGGGAAAGTGCCACTACTATATGTGTATATCACATTATATATCATGTATATCATACAAATAGTTTGTTGTGGATATACATGGTATACATAAGATAAACGGATATACAATGATATGTATGAGGGCATTAAGTAGCATATAATAAGAAGTCCAAAATCCTTGATTTGGCCATGTTAGACTGCATTGCTTTGTTTATTAACAGAGTAAAATATCAAATTGAGTTCTGTAATTCATTTCCAATTTTCTTGAAATTTATAACCAAATATTATGAATATAGATTGTAGACTTGTAGGCTGTAACTATGCATTGCAACTAGTTTCTCAAACCAGACAAATTGTCCTATTATTTCGTGGTACAAAACTACTAAGCTGCAATCGTTTCAAATTCGATAAATTTGATTTTATGATTGCCAAGGCATCTTAGAAGGAACTAAAAAGTAACTTATGTTGAAGGTCAATCAATGATGTACAAAGCTAAAATTCTGGAAAACAATCACACTCTGAAAATGGTTTACATGATGAAGAGTACAACCCTTTACTCTCCATCATCTTGAGGGATCAATACTGATTCATCACTTACCCTCGTTGTGTCTCGAACCACTAATCTACTCTACTGGTTTGACGTGGAGGATCTCTGCGACAAAGCCTCACCTTGTCAAGAGCATAATGCTTCTCCCACGAGAGCATTTCACACATAAAATACAAGAACATATAAACAAACAAACCCGGAAACAAAGAATTTATCGTCTTCACAACTCGTTTAGAAAGGGAAATCGGATATGTTGAACAGAAAACCTTTGAAACATCAGTATCCTGACTCTGAAGATTTCAAGACCTCGGTCTGACTAGTAAAATGTATGTCTATTCTGACCTTCCAGCTCTACACGTTGATCTTTGCTTGCAGTAGCTGCATAAGAGACCATAATACATCCATGCGATGCAAGGTTCTATCATTCTGCCCCTAAAGAAAAGGTAATAATATATCAAGAGTCGCGCAAAATAAAAAATGAATTAGTCGATAAGTTAAATCAGATGGGGAAAAGAAAAAAGGAATATGCTAATTCTTGATTCTGCAAGCAGTGTATTGGCATAACAATCTGCAACCTTTCTTTTGGTTGCTTCCATCATATTGCGGACAACATTATCTCCTAAGTCCTAATCGTCTTTCAATTTGGATTTCTTCCTTTTATTCCATAATTGTCTTATTAGCTACGTATGTGTTTATTAAAAGATTATTTAGGAAATACTTAGCATTCTCTTAAAGATAATGATGTAATGATGTATGTATACATTAATGTCAAAATATACTGGAAATATTTCATAAACATAGTAATTCTTTTCATTTTTCTTTCGTTTGATAAAGGACTAGTTGACCCACAGTCCTTATAATACATTGATACGACTCCTTTAAGAGACAATGAGGAATCACACAATAAGTAAGTAGATAGTGGATACGATATCTTGCTGAGCACCAAGATTAATTTCTATATACGGTTGAGAGAACATCATATCAATAGTCAGGATTGTACCTCAACCACAAAACACATGCGCGTCCTCTCACCATAAGCCTCAGCCAGACCTTTTAAAATTGTAAGACCCAAGCTCCGGATGGCTTCTGCTATGTCAAGGAAATGGCTTCCGTCTTCGAAGATCTGCATTGGACTCACATAAGAATGTTTCATCCCTTACTGTTTCACCAAATAGTCTAAACTAAAATTAAAAGATGCTAGAATTCACAATCAAAATTATCATTACTTACTTCGACAAGCATTTGACCATTCATGCCTAAGTTTTCAACCCTCATTGGACAAACTTTTTGGTTATTTCCAACTTCCACTGCCCAGCTTGAACCAACCTCTTGGGAGGAAGATCCACAGATATCCGATTCTTTGTCAACCAGCTGTAACATGTTCAACGCAAAATAAATTAGTGGAAAGAATTTGATAACCATAACCAATAAAACTAGCTACTTCCTCAGCCGGTTATAGGCACAATAGAACCATGCAACAGATGCTTAAACTAAGAAACACATTAAAGCACTTCACATCCAATAATTTGGGTCTTTCACAGGGATGCACTTTCAGAAGTCATCACACTGAGCACAGTTTTTCTCTGCTAATTATTTCTAAAGCAATTATTCCCCGGGTGAGGTCAAATACAAAATAAAACTAAGAGAATTGAGAAGTCAACCTTACCGAAGTCCAAGGACCCGCATTTTAAAAATGACCATATTATTTCAACAGTATTTGCTCCGCCCTTTCCCATCCCCATGTATAAAATATCAGAAAATATTGATTTTCCTTGAGCTATGATTCATCAGCAAGAGAAGATTGCCACAAAACAAAGAACGGAAGAAGATTTCCATCACAGCAAATATCTACATTTTTTATCTTAGCCCTTCCCCAACTTCCAATTAGGATATATAAAACAGAAGAAAATAAATAAAAGTACGTTAATTACCAAGGATAAACAATCCGCTTTCAGGTTATGCTTTTCCTTTTCTCAAGGGAAAAAGGAGGTCTTTGGGCATCATTTTCAATTACCAGACTTTGACTTAGAATTACTTAAACCATGTCAATTGAAAAATAAATCACTGACTTGCAAGAAAAGCTCACCTTTGATGCAGAGCATTTACTTAGCTTGTCAGCATGCTTGGTAACACTTTGCATGAAGAGCATGTGTTTGATTGTTCGTTCTAGAAGTGAGTCTATACTGCACTGTGGTATCATCCAAAAGTTTCAGCACATCTGAATAAAAAACTAAGCAACTTCAGAAAGAGGAATATAGCCTATTAGGTTACCTTCGAACCATTTGGAACAAGATCACGGAGCTCCTTGATGCGATCTTGGATCAATTGTCTATCCCTGGGTCTAGGTCGGCAACTTTCACCAGGTCTAGCTCTCTTTTTATGCATTTTAACGGGTACAAGTGGCCTCTCAACATGTCCGCTACCTCTGCTACAACTGGTTGATGAAAGACCCCTAGAAGACCGAATACTGCATGTACCTGATGAGTTGAAGCTGTTCAATGTTTCCCGATCAAATGAATAGCCTGTAGAACTGATTGTGCCGATATCACTGCTACAAGGTTCGGCAGTTATTTCAGTGGTCAAGAGGGAATCAACAGATTTACAGAATGACTTGACACTGCTACAATCATTGTCATAGCGGTTAACATTAGCTATTACTGCTTCTAGAAGATGCTCATTGCCAGTGTTGCTCATTACCAGACTGCTGGTGCCAATTCCCTCAAGCATGTCAACAGCCATTTCTTCCCGCTTCCCTGCCTCCCAGTCCTTGGAAGAATTCCCTTTCTGGAAAACTGGCCCTAATGCTTCGTATAGTTCATAGCCAGCACAAAACCTGAAAGGAGTGTGCATTGTGTCATTACACTCTGTCTCAAAACCTAAATTTGTCTCAGCACATTTATCTGCATATGCATTGGGAAGATCCGACAAACCCAACATTCTGTTTCGATCATTGTAAGCTTCAGAAGCAAGATTGTTTCTATTTGGCTTAAGGAATTCAGTGACTTGTCCAGCATCATATGAAACACTTCCAATACTTGCATCACTTCTAAAAGTTGGCTCACTTTTATCTACCGAGCCCTTCCCCAAGACTCTCAAGTTGCTAGTTTGCCCTTCAAACTTCGGATCAGTTTCTTCCCACATCTGCCCTTCCTCTTGGTGTTTTATAATGGAACTTTCACAGCTTGCCGGAAGCAGATTCTCAGAGTCATCAGATCCTTGAACTGAAGTACTGTGAAGTCCTTGGTTATGTACCGCTTCAAGTATTTTATTTGGGAAACCTCCAGGTTGCGAGAAGATACAAGAATGGTCAACAGATTTTTCAACTGATGTATACAGAGGAGACCACATATTTCTCCCATCTTCACAAACACTTCTACCTAGATTATTTACGCAGTCTTGAAAAACCTCTGAACCTGAGGTTCTTGTCGATATCTCTGACTGGAAAATGTAACAGCATCAGAAAAAGGCGTAAATGATCTGTGATAACAGTAATTCAGTGAGCAATAGTCAATTTACCAAGCAAGAATTTTCCATGCTGTGCTGCATCGAACTCCGCAAGCAACTTGCCATCAACTCCTGGAGCTCAGAAAAGACATCTCTAATATGCTTGATCGCCCTCAAATCCTCAGGGATCTAATAGAAAGAAAATAAGATTTGCAGACAAGGCATATCTAGTTACTGATAGCTGCTGTAGAGATCAATGGTAACATATGATGTTAACTAAGCTAGAAATGATAAAACCAGTTGGAAATTCATTTCACAAGGTGATGAATTTTAAATGGAACTAAATGACGCATTGGAGGCAGTCCAAAATATAGTGAGACATGTGAATTAAACAAATACAGGTCAAGAAGAGATCAGTCACAAAATTGTCATAAACATTATAAAGAAAAAACTGAAGGTAGTTTGAAATAAAATTCTATTTGTCCTGCACTTTAACCATTTACAGATCTTAAATGATGAGGTTGATCATCTTACACTATCCAAGGATCCAAGTTGTATAACTCCATGTGGAGCAACAGCAGCAACAACAATGGTCTGCATTCAAGAAAAAATGTTTCTTTGAGGCCCCATATTATGTAGCCAATAAAGTTCATGATAAAATTCATACGATAGGTGACGGATAAAATTACAGTTAAGATTGAGAAGTTAAACTATCTTCATAAACTTCACATGTGCAGGTTAGCATCAAGAAGTCAGTTGATGCAAGCCTTGTCATCTCATGCAATGACTGTATTGCCTTGAAGGACTAGCAGCAATGTGAAAACAATCTACTTGTCAGTTGTCACATGCATTTCACAAGAATTTTGTGGAATTTCTCAATGACCTTCCATAGAACACACAAAAACACGGTTTACTCATTTAAGTAGGATAAAAATTTAGGAGGTATTTCTTTTCTTTAATTTCACAGTTTTAATACAAAAAACACAGTTCTTCGTCTTTAATCCAATCACTCTGTCAATGCCAGAATGTTAGGAGCTCCCTCTATACACCTTAAGTTTAAATGTAACAGATCATCTACACATCATAGTAATGCACAACCATTTCATCCCCTCCATCTCACTCTATTGACCTAAGATGATTCAGCTGAGAGATTTAGAGGAAAGGTTGAATGAAAAATGGTTCAAGTTAGTTGGAAACAGTGTTTATAACAGTAAGGGCATCTCCAGCCCTATCCTCTATTTTACTCTCCAAATATAGAGTTCTCTATTTTTTCAGACAACCAACTCCAATCCAATTCTCTATTTTACTCTCTAAAAAAGAATCTTTTTCTCTCTCCTCACTATTATATTATTATTTCTATTTCATTCTTATTTTCTTATTTCATAATATATATCATTTCTTTTTCTTTTTTTCCCAAATAATCATTTTATATAATTTTCATGTGATATAATACTTTATTTTTCAAATTCTTTATTTAATATAAATTTACATTTTATTTTAAATTTTTTAATAACATAAATTGCAAGCAAATAATCTATAATATACAAATTAATGGACAATTCAAATAAAAGAAACCATTAATGAAATACAATTACATAAATAATCAACCTCAAGATTATGACGTTGCTCCCATAAATGCTCTATTAATGCATTACAGAGTTAAAAATGAGCATTTTTGTCTTTATTTTTCTATGTTTAGCTAAAAATTGTTCAAATCATAGATTTTCAAATTATATTAGTGATAAAAAAATTTAACAAATTAAAATACTATCAATTCGAGATGAAAATAGTATATATTAAATAATATATTTCTTAAAATATTATATTATATTTAAAAAGAATTACAAATATTAGATATTTAATTAATAGCATTATATGTAAAATAATATGTTCATTACAAAATAATAAAAATAATATTAAAATAATGAAAAAGTGAAATAGAGAGGTGAATAGTAGTTCTCCAAATTTGGAGAACTACTGTTCACCCCTATATAAATAGAGAGTAGAGATTAATATGGAGGTGGGTTGGAATGCCCATTCTCTATTTTACTCTCCAAATATAGAGAATGAAGAGTAAAATAGAGGTGGGTTGGAGATGGTCTAACTGCAATATTTAAAAGGAGTTATGACAGAAGAACAGGTATCACTCAAATACAAATTGTATGCTGATTCTACTTGTGTAGGAAGTAGGCTGTCATTCTTGGTGGTTGTCAATCATCTTTAGAAATGTCAAAATGCCCCGGAATACTCACATATTCTTCGAAATGATAAGTATCAACTCTCACACATTTTAAGTTGCTTAGTTTCTTTCTACGCCAAGCATGTTAGTCCCACATCAAGAATTTTTGCACTTCTAACCCTTGCTGGACAATGGGTGATGGACTATCAAATCAAAAATGTTATTGACATCGCAATATTGTAGAGAAAAACTTTTAACTTTTTCCATAAAGTGCTATGTCAAGAAAAATAACGGAAAGATCAGAAGCTGTTGTAAATAGAATAATATGGTGTGAGATGTATGCATCAGAGGTGAAGAATACATCAAACACCAAAATATTATAAGTGAAAGAAATTCTAATCGAAAAATAGAATGAAAGATTCTAATAAAAAATAGAGGTTCATTGGTGCTCTATTAGGAAACAGAAGTGATGCCAAAATCTTAAACTTCCGGACCATCTCCATATCCATATATATGATGCACATGTATGGCAGACTATATCACCTTGAAAAATATTACAACTGAGGGATTAAGATAGTTAGCTTTACCTTAATCCCAGCAGAAAATTGAGCTTGCCACCCATCACAGTGCTGAAAATGAAAAACTCATAATGAATAACCATGTACACAATATACAATCTACCCTTAAATTTACTATCACATTTTCAATTTTAAGCTGGGTAAGTCAACTTCTGTAAGATGGAATACCTTTCAAGTTAAAATCAATAAGACGTCTAATGGAACATACTTTTACTCTATCCACCATCCAAATAGTTCAAGAAGTAAGTCCCATTACACAGTTTTGGAGGTAATTGTCACAGAGTAGTTCATATTGAGAATTCGAGTATAATAGATCCTCTCCCAAGTCAATGTACTTATTATTAGAAACTGAATTTTTTTCTATCCGTAACATTCACGTTTGCATAAAAGGAAGTATTTTGTTGCATCTTAATACATAAATTCATCACAAGCATGCTAATTGTACATACTAAGAAAAAATGGCTCACCTCAGGCGCCAAGTTGGTGATAGCTGCAACTTTGTCTGCTGAAAGCCATAGATGTTTTCCAGTAATTGCAACCTGCCCAACAATACTGTCCAAGGGGATAGTTAGACATTTAATTACCATAATCCACCTCAGAGAGAAATTATATCGTAGATTCAATCTAACTAGAACATATTGTCTACAAAGAATTACTGTGTGACGAACTGACTATACTCTCAAGCTTTCTACTAAAGCTTGCATGCTGAAATGAATTAATCTCATGCAGAAACAGATAGAGAATAAAATGCAATTTCTTCAACGGACATATTTATTTCCTGAAGCTTTAACATCATTAGAATTGACAACATGAGATAAATCATAAACTTGCTCCTGGTCATCTAGATATCATACCCTTCTCCAAGAGAATAAACATGATAAGACATCTTTGCCACAGCTACTCCAAGATGATTGTTGGAATAATGTCCATCATAAAGGTTGCCTGCTGTACTACCAGGAGATTTTTTCCCTGGAAACCCATTGTTATCATAGTAAGCGTCCTCCCAAGTCAACATCCTACAATGAAATCCACATGATGGACAACAGATAAGAGAGGAATGTTGTTCTTTTATAGTCAAAGGTATTAAATAAAGGCCAAGTTATGCCGGATTACCAACCACAACTAAGAAATCAATTCATCTCAAACGGACCTCGTACTTGATAAAATCAAGTTTCAGCAATTATATTATAAAATCAATCTTCTAATAAGCTTCACAATCAAGGTCCATTCTTATAAGTCTCATGAAGGCCTAATCAGATGGTGCTATATCCGTAAAAGAGGGATACCAGAATTTTCTAAAGAGGTTGTCTTCATATGTGTACTCTTTACAAATGCACTAGTCTTGTAGGAGATAGAATTCAAGAACCACAAATAATGTTTCTCTATGGTATGGCCAAAATTTCCTGCAAAGGTAGTTTCTAGTGTATGCAAGCATTTATTTCTCAGTTGAAGGGGAAGCTATTGTAGCTTTATATCCTGAACCTCCTGCTAACTGAGAAAAACAGATTTTGCATCTAGATTCCTTATGTGCATTTCAGAGTCTCAATACTTCAGATTAGATTCTTTTTTCATTAAATGAATATGAAAACACAAGTTGGATGACTCCAGCAATAAATCTGAAAGGAAAAACCTTTTTGTTTTCTGGCCAAGCTAATCAAAGTTCTGAGTTAACTAGAAAAGAAAAGCATGTCATACAATAATATATTTTGTTTCACTTTTACCCATTTTGTAGCAATACCAAAAGAAATAATATCAGTAACAGGAAGCTAAAAACTTGATGAATGAGGCAAAAGAACTCACATTCGAGCTCGATGTGTGAGCTTCCAGAACACAGCATACTTCCAAGGAGTATTGCAACAAAGGCTCCTCAGTGCTTGTTGCAGTTGGCTTGCCATATTCTTTCCCTAGTCACCAAAAAATTTAACACACAAATCCCCACCACCAACTCTCAAAACAAAACCCAGTCCTAAACCTCAAATAACCCTAACAACCCCCAATTTTCTTCCCTTATCCCAATACCTAACTTCCTCTATATGATCCTCTGCCTGCCTGCTTCCTTCTCAACCCTGCTCGCCGCTTTATTGGCGGTCCTACTGTTGAAAGAAGCAGCATACCATCATCTTTTCCCATTCTCCCTCTTCCCAGAGCTCAAAAAACCAAACCCCACACCAGAAAAAAAAGTCAAAATCTTGATTGAACCAACACAACCAACTAACCCTATTCAGTAATCAGCAACACAAAATGAAACCAAGAATCCAAGAAAAGCAATACCCACAAACAGAATTGTACTATCCATGCAAATTTCCATACCAAACAACAATAATCTTGAACAACAGTATCAACTTGGGAATAAAAATCAAATCTTTATTACCCTATAAAGACCAAGAACAAGAAAACTAACAAATTAATTCTTAATTTTTCTACAAAATGACAGTAACACCTCAAAATCTGAAGTGAGTGGATGAAGAAACTTTAAAAAGGAAAAATCTTTAGCTAATTTATCAACAGTAAGCTTTCTGGGAAGAGTAGAAACGGCGTTTTAGAGTTAACTTGTGAATTGCAACATTCACCTCCATCACTATTTCAAGAATTTGAATATACTGCTTCTTTGTTTTAAGTTGAAAAGCGATAGGTATATAATACTAGTACTAGGAAAAAAAGTGAACAGATGAGCTTATGGACTAGTGATTTTGATTTTGATCTTCTCTTTATATAAAAAAAACAGCAAATACTACTAGTAATACAGTCTTCAAATGCACGGCTTTTTGGATCCAAAATTCACTTTTTAGGGACTAGAAAATCACTCCCCTACATAAGTTTATTTGAAGTTAGAAATTTTATTTGGAGACGTAATTCCAATCTCAAAAAATTATATTTTTCTCATAAATGTGAAAATTTCATAATTTGTGAAAATTATTTAAATTTTTTTTTATCAAATGTGCAAATTATAGTCCATACACAAGGTAACAAAATATCGCAAGACGTCGCATTAACAAATCACATATTTTCATGTTCTTTTTTAAAATAAATGTTTGTGTTTATAAAGATCTATTGATTCAATAAATTAATAACAGTAGTAAAAATAACATAAATGATACAATTCTTCCTATTTTATCAGTGAAAATTATTAGCCCTGAAAGTATGAATTTGATCAACATAGAAAAGTTAAATGATTGATTCATATTCATTGGTCAATTTAATTAATCACAATAAATTAATTTATGTTCATTTATTGAAAACTTGAGTTCAAGAGAATATTAAATAAGGGTGCAATGATAAACTTATCGTTCTTAAGGGACGTAAAATCTAAAATGGTGACATATAAATAAGATCGGAGGAAGTATTACTTAAGATGTTTATAATTTTCAAGAATAATAAATGTTGTCTTGAACTTTATGATAAATAATTTGAGATAACTATGTTCAGAGGAGTACTCATTCAAAGTTTTTTTTGTTCTTTTTCTAATTCCAATTGCTTTTAGCCTTTTATTATTTGTAGAAAGTGATGATTGAAAAAGAATAAGTGAAAAGGGTTAATGAGATAGTCTACTTATATGGCAAACAATATGATGCCAATGACTATGAAAATGCTACTTATCTTGCCATCAATCTATCCACAAGATATACCTTTGAACTTACCCTCCAACACCCCTTTTCTAAAATGATTTCTACTGCTAAAAGTTGTGACATCTACTCACCTCCCATTTTCATTGTCTCCCTATTCTTAATTAAATCTCTTTCTCTAGTTTTCTATCTATTTATCCTAGTGGAAGTTTTGCTGTTAATTACTAGCCAATCAAACCTCTTTCAATTCACACAAATAGCTTAAATTTTTTTTAAAAAAATATATGGTAAAAAATCAAAGTAACAATACATATTATTTAGTTATATAGTAAAGTGACACTACAACAAAAAAAACTTTTAGCGGCAATAAATATTGACATTAATAAAGAGTGCTAAAGTCTTTACTGGCATTAGTTAAGTGACATTAGAACTGATATCGCTAAAGGCTTTAGAGACATATACAAAGAGTGCTAATTGCTGCTAAAATACATATTGAGTGGCAATTAAGAATTAATTGCCGCTAATGAACATTTTTGATGTAGTGTGATAAATATGTGTATAAGAGATACATGTATTGCACTCATTAGTTTAAGTAAATAATTACAAGTGAAATGGACAGTTATTCGACTCCCAAATGATATATTTTTAATTTAAGAATTCTAGGCCTAAAACCCTAATTTTCTATCTAATTCTTATAGAAGTTAAAAGTCAACGGGATTTTCAACATTTGTAAATTGTTTCTTGAAGAAACTAATTACCTCATTTATTGCGTCTTCTTTATCCTCTAGCTATACTCACCTTTACTATAGTTGAATCAAACAAATGTCATGACGTAATGAATTTTAGGACTAAAGCAGAGAAAGAGATGTCCTTGTCTGAGGACCAAGCCACGCGAACAAAATTTTAAATTTTATTGATCTTGGGTATGAATTTTTTTCTTTTATTTGAGTATGAAAGAATTTAGTGTTTCTTTACTTTAAATATTAAAAAAAATATTAGAAAAAATAATGGATATTCCTCCCTAGACCTCGACCTTTAACTTTTAGAATTGTGTTAGATTAATCATTTTAAGTTCCTTTCAAATAAAGGATTGACTCATCCTACTTCATTAAATTTGAGCTAGGTTGAATTGATACAACTCTAGTTTGAAGGCATACTTTGTGAGTATTGCAATATTATTTTCTTACATTTTCTAGTACTCAAATCAAGTTTTCTTTTATTCTTGCAAGCAATATTCCAATTGATCATAAAATATACATTTTTTTAACTTTGTATCAACCAATAAATTTGTTATGTTAATCCTATATCTATCAACACATCCTTATAAAAAGTGCATTAATAACTATTTCACATGTTGATAAAGGACTTGCCAAGAGTAGTTTTATCTACAATTAATAGAGAGAATTTTGATTTCTGATTTAATCAAATAACCTTTAAAAATCTTTCAACTCCAATAAATTTTCTATGTATTTGTTTAGAGATTTATATGTTAGTAGAAAATATAATTTTTTAAAAATATTTTTCATTTTAATTTTATATAGTATTAGCTTGAGATGAATTTAAATGAAGTAAAAAATATTAATAGAATTCTATATAATTGACCATAATTAACCTTAACTTATTTGAAATTAAAGCACATTTTTTGTTATATTGTCAACTCATGTGTCTCTATTTTTTTATGACACAGTTCAACAATAAAACAAAACATATTTGATTAAGCTTATTATAATTGTGCCACACCAACTCTACACTATAACAAGATTCCTTTAGCAATGTATATAATCGAAAGGAAATAATTATCATCAATTTCTAATCATTATTACCATCTTTTTCTCAACTTTTTTTTTGTGTATATTATAAATTAGAAGAGTGAAAATAGGTGCAGCGATAAATGACAAAACATGCTTAGGAATTAAATAAAGTTTAGAAATGATTACATGCATAACCATCACTTCTAATTACCAAAGGGCTGCTATAATTTGTTAAAAAATAGTTTATTCAAATTTTCATTTAATTGTGTTTTTTTCAACAACCCCAATACAGGATGCATGTAATTTAGCTCAAATGATGTGCTAGCTCTAAAGCTATAATATTTGCAGTTTCTTAAAATTGTGGGGCAAATTTTTCCATAATTAAAAATTAAAATTTTCTTTTTATCCTTAATGAAATAATTTATAGTAAGCCACTTAAATATTTTAAATTTGTGTTAGACTACACGTTTCAAAATTTTTTTTTATTGTCCCCCTTAAAACTTGCGTCAAGTTAAATTATGTCACATAAATAAGGACAAATAGAATACTAATTAATTAGGGGAAATTTTCATTAATTGATTAATGAAAAAATTGCGTCAAGGTAAATTATGTCATAAAAAAATATTGTAACTTTCCATGCATCATTTTGCTAGATAAAATAAGTGAGTTTTTAGGTAACTAAGAAGGTAGTAATTTTTTTCCTCTCTATAATTTCAGAAGAGATAGATTTAAGTATAAAGTACAGAATTCTCAATAATTTGTGCACCAATTACATCCTATCTCAATTTTTTTCATAACTCACGGATACATTGCTCCTTCGCTCGATACATAGCAAACGATACATAAGTTATGTATAAGATACATAAGTTATGTATAAGATACATAACTATAAACCAGATACATATTGATTTAGGTTTGAAATAATTGAGGTTATATATCAATAATAATATGTGTATCAAATACATTGTAGACAAACAAAGTTGTACTATATTTGATAGAGGTGGAGTAATGTATCTGGATGTTAAGAGAAAGAAGGAAAACAGAGATTTTTTTTTATTAATTCAAATGATAGAGATATTTTAGAGATTATGTTATATTAAATCGTATAATTACGAAATTTCCCTAAATTTAATATAGACAATAGCATTTTTAATTCAAATTCCAAAATAGCTTTTTTAATAGGTGTGCAAAAGGCTAAAAGTAAATAAATAAAAAGGAAAGAATGGGGTAACTTTTATCAAAAACTTTAATCTTGGGGTTACTATTAACAATGTTATTCAAGAAAGAATTCCTTTAATGCATGAAATCATTGTTCTTTTGTCAAAAAAATTCTCAACTACCTTATAGAGTCCAAGGCATGAATTCTCCACTAAGTAAGAATATTTTTTTAATATAAGATATATCATAGGACTTCAAATCATCTATAGGGCACATTATACGCAATTAAATATATGATATTGTTCATAGTCAATACTATCGTTGATAGGCATGAATGCTCCACTATACTCAGATTATTGGACTTGAACTTCAAACCTACTAAGGTATATCTAGCCAATTAGGCCTAGCCACGTGTAGGGAAGGACGGCCAGTTAAATATTTTTTGTCAAAAAATTATAGTACTGTATATGTAAAAAATTATATAAAGTTTATAAGTTAAAAATTATTTTTCATACGTATATATTAAATTTTGAATATCCTCAACAGAATTTCTGAGCTAGTTGCCATTTGAGAATGAATTGAGTTATATCTAAGGGGGAAAGGACGAGAATATATAATGGTCTAATATTCTAATTTCCTCCTGCGAAGATCAAGAGCCGATCAATTTATATAGACGGAACTACAATCGTGTATGTGTTCGATATAATTAATTTAGTAATTTTGATTAAATTTTATATTTATATTTTAAAATTTATGTAATATATAAATAATTTATCAAGAATTCAGTAAGATGCCATTTTTATAATCCAAACTCACAAAATTTAATTAAAATTTTAACGCCTTTACATATAGTAAATATACTCTAATATTTCACTTATGTATACTAAGTTGAACTTATAAAATCACTTTTAATCGGGAGAATGCATATAAATATATAATCAGCCCTCATAGTGCAAGAAAATATTTGTAAAATTAAATTAAGTAAATGACTATAATGACCACTATTAATCGATAACCTAAGAAATATAATATACAATAATATCAAATCAAAATTACACTAATCATACAAGAAAATTCACAATCATTAAATATATATAACTTAAATTAAATCACAATTTTGATTTACTCTCTAAATTTCATCTATCTTATATAAAATAAGAAAGTACGTAATATATATTGTGTTCATGCTGGCATGGGCTGTTATAAGATGATTGAGTACAAAGAGACAAAGAAGAATGATGCCCTTTTCCCCAATTTTATCAATTTGTTATGTCTTAATTCATGATGTGGTCTTTCATCAATTGTCCATAAATGAGATAAGCATTATGTAACGGTGCACATGATAATAAACAAATTAAGGGTTGGTATAGCCAGTTTTTAATGTCATTTTTGCACTTAGATATGGTAGACCATCTTATATTTTGATCATTCTTGCAATAATTTTGCTTTTTATTATTTCTCATGCACTCAATTATATTAGTAAATTGGGAACCAAAATCATCCCAACTAGATTCTGAAGCTATGCTTTTTAATAGCATCATATCTTAGACAATGACTATTTAGTCATCTTTGTCATGAGTAATTCTTTGATCTTTATGTTTGTCAAGTCAATTTTCTCAGGCCCTTTTTTTCCTTTCCCATTTTACATATGTTAATTAATCTCAATTCTTAAGCAATTATATTGTTGCTTGCATTAGTAAATGATTAATTAAGTTCAAGATTTTAAATCATGTTATGTTACCACTTGTTTTGAAAATTTTACATTTTTGGATTTAGAGACCATTTGGATTAATTGAAAATAGCTAATAAGTGTTGAATCATATTTTTAAGTGTTACATTGATTTTATAAATAAATAATTACGTGTTTAGATAGAAATGCTGAGACTATTAATAAAGGTGGTATGTTTTGATTAAATAATACTTCGTCCGTCTCATATTAGTTGATTATTTTTTCTTTTTTACGCATATATTAAGAAATCATAAATAAAAAAATAATTTAACTAGTTCACACCTTAAAAAACTCCTTGGGGAATTTTACAAACAAATGCTTTCAAAAAGAATTAATTGCAAGGATAATATAAGAATAATTTAATTAATGCTTTCTTGATTTAGTAAGGTGAACAACTAATATGAGACAACTATTTTTAGTAAGATGATCAACTAATATTTGATGGAAAGAGTAGTAAATTGAAAATTGGTTACTATCTCCGTCCACTTTTAATTGTCATAGTTTCCCTTTTTAGAGTCATACTATAAAAATTTTGACTAACATTTTATGATGTATTTTTTCATCATATTGATATGCAAAAAAAAAAAAATTGCAATTTATAGTACTTTTCATATAGTTTTTGAATATCTAAATTTTTTGTTTAAAATATCGAATTAATGTAATCTAATTTAACTTTAAAAATTAGTCAAATTGACTTTTGAAAAGCGCAACATGACAAATAAAAGTGAACGAGAGACTAGTTATTTTTTTGTCAAAAGAATCTTCCATTCAAAACAATATCGCTATGAAAAAAATATTCTAAAATATTTATACGTAATCAAAATAGTGAGCGAAATAAAGATGAAGTGTATTGGCGAGTAGAAAGAAGACAATCTATGTAAAATGTCATTTGCTGAAGAATTTGTTTTTTTACTTCCACTGACAAAATTATTTTTCTCAATTAACAGTAACTTAATTTATTTTTAAAATAAATTCAGAAAAATTTAACGAACCAAAATAAAAAAATTAAAAAATATTTTCCTCCGTAAAATGAACAGAACAGTAGGGCAACCTGCGATTTTTTTTTCTTTTTTCGAAAAGGCATTTTTAAATTTTCATGTGGATCTTCAAAGCTGTATATATATATGTTGATCGTAGAAAGCTTATGATTGATTATGAGTTTAATTTAATTTTACTTTACAAGCAAAGTGACAATTATTATAATGACAACCTAGAAAAGGAACAGTACCAACATATGGACCAATGTTCAATTTTGATCATGACATGCACTTTTGAATTACGTTTTTATTTATAACTAGCTATAAGCCTATACTGCGTGTTTCTTTTATTTCTTCTTTTGTTTTACTTTTTAAGATTTTTAATAATATTATTGGATTAAAACAATTTAATTAATATGGCGTGATATTATTTACTTTAAATTAAACTTATTCATTTGTTTTAAAATAGGAGTTCTCATATCGATAAATTACGCAAAAAATAGTTATGATTGAATTATACAATATGAGATTATTTTTTATTGGATATTTAGTTTGATGTATTACATGTAGTATATAAGGTATAATTTAAAACTATTTTTGAGGATTAGTTTGGTCATTTTATAATTTTAATCCACATATTATTTAAGGAAATATTATGGAACTAATCAAAGCTAGTAACGTATTTATGGAAAATAGCTATAGTTTAAAAATATTATTTATAAAAAACAATATATTATTTTAACCAAATGCATATTAGATATATTGTGTTTATAAAAAAGAGCAATATATCTAATATGTATTTGGTAAATGACAAACTTGATACATTGTTAATTAAATCAATACCCTTTAAACTATGTGGAATTAAACAAAAATCTGGAAAATATAATGGTAAAAAATGTCTTTAAACTATGTGAAATTAAACAAAAAATTATTTGTCAATAGTTTGATCCAAAAATACTTTAACAGTCAATACTTTGATTTAATAATGCCCTTGATGTCAATTTTTATCCATAAATGTTTCTATTGTTACTTTTGGGTAGATTGCTTATACTTTGTAATCTGATTACACACAAATTCTCTCGTTCCATATATGTGACCGTGCATTAGTGTTTAGTGCCAATGAACTTCAACAATGTAATAATAGTGTAAAATTAATATACTTACAATACAAATACAAAATCCATAAATGCAATTTTTGACTTTATAGCGAATGGTTTTGGTTGATTGTGCCTCAAACGAAACAGTATCACGTGACACTCCTTAACCTATCAAAAACCTAACAAAGGGTAAAAAAACAAACAAAAGCCATACCAATGACAAAACCAACACATATATTTGAAAAAACTAGAGTATTAATTATTCAATAGGAAAGCAACAAGTTCACCATATCAACACCAGCCATTAGGCCATCTATTCTTTGGGTCTAATCTTTTAAATACTTTCTTTTTCTTCAAAATACTACCTAGAGATGAGCTCGAGCTAGAAGATGATGGTCGTACTATATTCAGCTTATGTCGTGGTCGCCATATTAGCTTCCAAAACTTACCGTTGGATGCAGGGGACTCGTATTTCGAGGCCTCAGCATTCAACGTGTTTAAAAAGTTGTCATTTTCCAGCTCCAAAAAAACTTCATCTCTAGTCCTTATAGTATTCAGCCTAACGTACCTTTGCTCAAGAGACTCTTTAGGTACATTTCTTGCTAATAAAGGAGAAGCACCACCCCAATTATTTCTACCTAAAGATGGATGTTGAGGTGTCCTAAACTCTTGTAAATCCCTTTGCCTCATCTCTAATTCACTTTTCAATCTCTTAATTACCTCTTTTTATGTGTACATAATCACTCTTGTTAACATATCATATATCCAAATTTGATGTCACTCTAATTAACCTCAGTCCAAAAATCTTTTCTTGTGCTTTAAAAAATGGATTTTTTTCCAAGATCCAGCTCATATGATTGGTTATAGTAGTAGCCCTTTAACTTATTCTAGCCTAATAATGGAGGCAAGAACATAGCCGGGTAGGATCAAGGGGTTCATTTGAATCTCCCTTAATAGAAAACTATACTATTTATATTTGGTTAAAATTATGTTTTATATATATGTTGAACTCCTTTGACTTCTTCGTGTGTTTACTTTTTTATATTTTGAACCTTTATTAAAAATTCCGACTCAACAACTGAATGGGGTGTATATGGTCATATTCAATCTACTTTGGCACCAAATGGATTTAATTAAGATGGGAAATGTGGGTGAAAAACTCAAGAAAAACCTTGTTAAAACAATGCAAGACAGAAACTTAGATTCTGCAAAATGACAACCAATTGGAACTTCCTAACAAAGCTGTGTACCTAGAAAGATACTTTCTTTTAACTAGAATCATGATATCTTATAAATGGAGATGAGAACATTGATAATTTATTAAAGGATCTTATTATATCTACTATATCTTTAATTTTGCACATTCTTTCTATAAGCTATTGTCAAGGAAAATAGCAAAAATGTCTTACATAACTCAGCAAGAAATGACTCTGGCTAATCGATATACAAGGACTACCAATGAAGCTTAAGGAAGGGAAGATATAACCTTTTCACTACGGATTCATTTGAACTCATAACTTTCGATACGAAGTATAAATATAAAGGTAAACACATGGTAAAATACATGAGGAGTACCGACGAAGTTCAAGGAGGGGCAAATAAAACCTTTTGACCACGGGTTCATTTGGACTCATAACTTTCAACACAAAGTATAAAATATAAAGGTAAAATACACAAGGAGTACCGACGAAGCTCAAGGAGGGGTAGATATATCCCTTTAACTACAGGTTCATCTGAACTCATAACTTTCGACATAGAGTATAAATATAGAGGTAAAAACATACGAAAATGTCAAGAAATATTACATTTGAACCCATAATTTAACAGTATAATAAGTACTACAATACTAAAATTATCAAAAGTTGAACGCATTAAATATAAATCTGGAATGTACCTCTGACCTGAGGACTCTAACAAGAACTTTAGGTTCAAATCTTACAAAATTAATAGTACTCATTAGTCTTACTTTGCTAGCAAACTTAAGTCTAGTTAATTGATAATTCAACTGTACCAAACACAACTTCTACATCCAATGTTGCACTGTGGATCAATGTATTGAATGATCAATCTAATTAAACAAACCCCGTTGATCAGTTCCAATTGTGACGCAAATCCACTATCAAGTCATGATATGTAAACTAAAGGGAGAAATTAAACAAGGCTTTACCATAAGAGAAGATCCCTACTAAATGCCAATTTTCATAAATCCATTCAAGAGCTAGTTCTTCCGGAATTAGCTATTTCCGGATTGTTATCCCAACTTCAATGTGGGATAAAAATAATACGACAATCCCAAAATAATTAATTTCGAAATAAGTATCCCAATCAAACATGGAATGAATTCATTATAAAATTAATTTCGAGACTAGTTATTCTTTATCCCTAGCACCTATTGAGCCCTAAGACTTACAATTCTTCCGTCCATCGATTGATCACATGAGTATGTATCTAGTCAATGCATAGTGAATGAAAAAAACATTCATCCTGAATTTTAGGGGTGTGCATCGGTCAGTTCGGTTCGATTTTATGTATTATCGGTTCGATTTATCGATTTTCGGGTTATCAATTTTTGCCGTTATCGATTTACCCAATAAGAAAATCTCCATAAAATATGTATATGACTTCTCACTTCTCTAAATGCTTTGATATAGTGAAACAAGAAAGATAATGAGAAATTGCATCAATAAGAGAAAATATAATACAAAGGCTATAATTACATATCACCGCCAAAACATAGTATGAATTTTTTGATGTTAATCAAATTACAGACCTTTACAAACTTGCAAAAGCTACAACCTACCATTACAAAAGAAAACTAAAATCAAATAATCCAACAAGACTAAAACTAAAACTAAAATCAAATAACTACAATTGCTAACCCTTACTTTAGTCTTTAGGTTTTGAGTAAACAGTAAAGACTAGTATAGCGGCCTAGTGTGAAGTGGCAGAGTACTATTAATTTGATGTAATTATAATGTCTAGTTATAAATTAAATTATTAATATTTAAAATTTAGGAATGGTAAAGTAGTAAATTAATACCGTCTTATTGGGTTATCGGTTTACCCAATAACCCAATAGTAAGAACCAAAATTGAGCCAATAACCCAATAACTTTTTTTATGAACCCATTAAAAATCCAATTACCCAATAACAATAACTCAATAACATTTTTTCTGTTCGGTTTTTGCACACCCCTACTAAATTCTCTTCCTAAAAAAAACATGTCTGTCAATTGATGTTGGGTTTAACAAGGTGTGAATGGGAAATAAAAAAGAGAAAATGGAAAGAGAAAGAACCAATGAAAGTGGGGGAACCAATTTTGGAGGGAAAATAAAAAGTCATTGCAAAGTGCAAATGAAAAGTCATTTTTACCATATTGGTAGAAGAAAAGAAATTGTTGTCCTTATATTAGGAAACACTTTCTTTAGTGCTTAAAGGGTTAAGAAGAAGGTGCTCCCTCGTGTCGTCGTTGTCGCTCGCTCGGCTTCGGATTTGGCAAATGATTTGATAGATAATATTTTTGGACAAGTCATCGTGGCGGTAACTCTACATAGAAGACTGGAGATCCCAAGATCTAGGTTTAAGGAGATCAAACAAAGTCATAGATGACTGTTCAACATTGTCAAAACATATTTGATGGTCCATTCTCATAATAAGACAATGTTCAGTAACCAGGATAAAGGCATAAGGACTTTTTAATGGTTTCTAAGTTTGATACAGGGTATATCAAATGGTGTATCTACGGGATAACACAGTCAGAAACCACCTATGTAAGCGTGAAGTGTAAGCCGCTTCAAGGAGAATTCGGTAAGGCCAGTTCTCTAAGCACTTATTAACCGAGATGTGTTCATGGCTGAAACGAACAAAACAATAAGAACAAAACACAGTTCAAGGGTTGATTGTGTGACTTATGTTGTCTAGGTATACACCAAAGCTCGACGGTTCAAAGATATCAAAGATATCAAATCTACCGATTGACCGAGTATATCCGATATATGTTTACTACGAAAAGTTTAAAGGGAAACCTACTTATCCAGATGCGATTAACTTTTACTTACAAGACACCCAAGTTTTTCATGCATATGTTTTAACTATAGCCATTCCCCATTCATGTGGGGGATTGTTGGGTTTAGCAAGGTCTGAATGGGAAATAAAAAAGAGAAAATGGAAAGAGAAAGAACCAATGAAAGTGGGGGTAGGGGTGTGTATCGATCGGTTCGGTTCGGTTATAAGTATTATCGATTCGGTTTATCGGTTTTCGATTTTTAAATATGCTAAACCGATAACCAAACCAATAAGATATTTGTTATCGGTTTTCGGTTTATCGATTTTGGGTCTTTAACGGTTCGGTTTTCGGTTTAACCAATAAGAGAATGCTTTCAAAAACAAATATAAGACTTATCCAATAATTTGACGCGATACGCATACATCGAAATAATCATTCCAAACGGGACAACAAGGACCAACTTGTTGTATTTTGGTCATCACAACAAAGACTTGGTCAATTTTCGATCACCGTAATATATAAAACAAGGTCCCCTTTATGCAATAAAGAGAATCAAATAAAACCAAATCATAGACAAAAGTCAAAACAGTAGCAAATGAGGCCATACTTATGGTAACTAAATGAAGTTCTTACGTTATTTTTCTAAAAAAAAACACACAATCTGAATTCTTGACGTTAATCAAATTGCAGATATTTACAATCGTGCAAAAGCTAATATTAGTCAATTATAAACTAACTAAAGTGAATAAGTAATACTAAAAAGTAAAACCTAAAGGTTAAATAGCTAAAAGTAGAGAGGAGAGTTAATTGCTAAGTAGTGCTAATTATTGCGTAGGATTTTTATATTTTTAGTCTAATATACTACTAATTATATTAATATTTTTTGTTTAATATATTATATATATGTATAACTAAAAATTAAAATAGTAAATTATTATATTCTTAAACCGATAACCCAATATTAAAAACCAATAACGAACCGATAACCCAATAATTTTTTTTTGTAAAACCATTAAATAACCGTTAACCCAATAACCCAATAACAATAACCCAATAACACTTTTTTCGGTTTGGTTTATCGGTCGGTTCGGTTTTTGCACACCCCTAAGTGGGGGAACCAATTTTGGAGGGAAAATGAAAAGTCATTGCAAAGTGCAAATGAAAAGTTATTTTTACCATATTGGTAGAAGAAAGGAAATTGTTGTCCTTATATTAGGAAACACTTCCCTTTGTTCTTAAATGGTTAAGAAGAAGGTGCCCCCTCGCGCCGTCGTTGTCGCTCGCTCGGCTTCGGCTTCGGATTTAGCAAATGATTTGATTGATAATATTTTTGGACAACGGAATTTATTTGAAATTCATATGCAACGGTAATAATGTTCCGAAAAGTCGTTATTTTTCCCAAAAGACACAACCTTCTGGAAAAAATGGGTCTGAACAGAATTGTCTGAACAGACGCATTCCTTGATGTAAATGGCTATAAATAGGGATGTTTTTTCCGATTTTAAACACTAAATTTTTTTTCTCTTTGCATACATTTTCTTACATAAACAAAATTGTCGATCGACTGAGTCTGTGTGTGCTCTTGTTGCTGTTCTTGTGTTCGCTGAAGTTATTGAAGTTTGAGGTATCGCTACTTCTTTAACAGGTTAATCCATTTTATCTTGGGAAGAATTAATCTACAACCTCGGGTACAGTGAGGGGATTAAATTTCTTAAGGAAACACAGTAATTTTTGTGGATTCAGATAAAAATCATTCTGTCTATTTCATCTACTTTTTGTTTCTGTATTTTTGGACTAACCTAAATACATGAGATAACAATTGATTCCTACCATCAAAGGCTCCACTTTTCATGTCCCTCTAATAAGAGATGCACCATGTTGATAGGAATTGACAAAGACTTCTGGTACACATTCATAACAATCATCACTACTTTCTTCCGAGGGTATGGTAATACTTTGTTCTTGGTCCTCTCCTATTTGATAGATGTCACCCTAAACTAGTCTTCTATTTCCAGGGACATTTTTGACTTTTTACCCGAGTGAAAAAAAAAGGGAAAAACATCTTCTGATGAGGGATTGAACAACCTTGGACCCAAGGGTTTTGCAGGGTTTAACAGAACCAAAATACTACTAGCAAGGTTCCAATCTTGAAAGATCACCATGAGAAAAGTTTCATCTTCTGCTGTTCCACATCTCCAGGAGTACACCAAAACTTCATTCTCTCTCATTTCTAAAGACTTCATCTCCCACTTTTCTTCTCTCCCTAGCACCAGCACCAACCCCATCAATGGAAATCAACAAATTTCCCCTCAATCATCAAATACCCATCTCAAATCTTGCAGCAAGACTCAATCTTTACACTTCTCCAATTTCAAAACCCAACAATTCCAAACTTTCAACACACTTGTGGAGCAAAACCCATCTCAGTTATCCTCAAGACAGAGAAAGATTAAAGAAAGATCACAACTTGAAGAGGCTTTTGAGTCAGCAAAGACTATTCAAGAAATGATTCAGGTTTTTCAAGAAATGGAGGTAAGTTTTGATGAGAGGGAACTTGGTTTGCCATGTTTAAGAATAGGTCTCAAACTTGACCAAGAAGGCGAGGATCCTGAAAAGGCTCTGTCTTTTGCTAAAAGGGCTTTGAATATATTGGATAGAGATGATAAATTGTCTTTGCCTCTTGCTATGACTTTGCAATTGTTGGGTTCTACTTGTTATAGTTTGAAAAGATTTAATGATAGTTTGGGGTATCTTAATAGGGCTAATAGGGTTCTGGATAAATTAGTTAAGGATGGTTCTTGTAGTGATGAGGATGTTAGGCCTATTCTTCATGCTGTTCAGCTTGAATTGTGTAATACGAAAACGGCTATGGGGAGGAGAGAAGAGGCCCTGGCTAATCTTAGAAAGTCTTTGGAGTTGAAAGAGATGACTCTGGAAAGAGATAGTAAAGAACTTGGAAAAGCTAATAGGGATGTTGCGGAGGCTTATGTTGCCATATTGCATTTTAAAGAGGCTCTACCATTTTGTTTGAAGGCCTTGGACATACACAAGGCACAACTAGGGCAAAACTCTGTAGAGGTTGCACATGATAGGAGGCTTCTAGGGGTTATTTATACTGGATTAGAAGAACATGAGAAGGCATTGGAACAAAATCAATTATCACAGAAAGTCTTGAAGAACTGGGGTCTTGACACTGATTTGCTTCGTGCTGAGATCGATGCAGCCAACATGCAAATAGCCTTGGGGAGATATGATGAGGCCATTAATACTTTGAAGGTTGTTGTTCAGCAGACTGGGAGAGAGAGTGAGGATAGAGCTATGGTCTTTATCTCCATGGCAAAAGCATTATGCAATCAGGAGAAGTTCACGGATGCCGAAAAGTGCCTTGAAATTGCATCTGGAATCCTAGGAAAGAAAGAAAAAACCTCCCCTGTTGAAGTTGCTGAGGCATACATGGAAATTTCTATGCTGTATGAGACAATGGATAAGTTTGAAGCTGCTATATCACTATTAAAGAGAACACTGGCAATGCTTGAAAAGCTACCTCAGGAACAACATTCAGTTGGAAGTGTTTCAGCACGAGTTGGCTGGTTACTTCTCTTAACTGGTGGAGTGCAGCATGCTATTCCTTTCTTGGAGGATGCAGCGGAGAGGCTGAAAGAAAGTTTTGGATCAAAACACTATGCAGTTGGTTATGTATACAATAATTTGGGTGCAGCATATTTGGAATTAGATAGACCACAATCTGCTGCCCAGGTTTTTGCATATGCCAAGGATATCATGGATGTTTCTCTTGGTCCTCATCATACAGATACAATTGAAGCATGCCAAAACCTTTCAAAAGCATATGCTGCCATGGGGAGGTAAGAAATTCAATCTTTTCTTTTAAGTTATATTGGCATTTGTTAGTGTGCATTTTTCTCTTTGAATGCATGTACCTTTACCAAGTACACCGCATGAGCAATTGAAATATGTGTTATATGAATCCTTCATTTGTATTTGATGTACCGGTTAAAATGGGCCTGCAGGGCAGGTATAGGTACTTCATGCCAAATATTATAAAAATTAGCACAAACTGCACGTATTCATGCCCAATACTTGCACACCCCTGTATCATCGTCATGTATGCTTAAATGTATCCATGCAACATTTATTGAATTAAGAAGTTTAACTTTTTAAGTTGATTCTTGAGATTACCTTTCTGCCGTTCTTATTTCGTCTTGCCTCTTGAATTTGTTGATCTGTAACTTATCTGGTTAATTTTTGTTTCCATGCATTCCACATATAAATCTTATTAGTATGTCAAGGGAATAGGTACTCCTCTTAGTTGCCTTCAGTATCTGTGGTTTATCTGACATGTTATTTCATATGCCAAGCTTCTGCATGCTCTGTGTGTTCCCTTGTGCTCTCACACATTTGTCGAAAATTAGTGTTCTAGTTATATAAATGTACCATGGTCTGGGTGGATGCACTGCCTCATATTCTGTCACGTTGGAAGTATATCGATACCAACTTTTGGAGTCTCTCTTTTCTTCGTAGAGATTAGTGGTCTGCTGCTATGCTGTGATAGTGACAGAACAACTTACTACCAATAGATTTGATCAATTATCTATATGAATTATTCATGGTTGGTATGAATTCCTAATATTTTATTAGATGGAGATATGTAAAGGAGGATGATAGATGGAAACAACACCAAAGCTTGTACTTATCCATCTTTGCAAGTGACTTGACACAATTGAAATATTGAGAAGCTTTAAGTGCGACTATTAGTTGTTAGAGTTTGATTCACAATATCAACCATCGTAGATCTAACAAACTAATAAAGTTTATCTACCTAAGTAGACAACTTCATATCCGTAGCTTTGCAACCAAGGGTGTAGCTTAGTGGTCGAAGAAGTTGGAATAAATATCAATGGAGATAAGGGTTTAAATCCGAACAGAGGTCAAAAGAATCAGGTGATTTCTTACCATGTGCTTAGATCTTGGTGGATAGAGTTTCCAGTAGCTATATGTAATACCTGAATGGAATAGTTAAGGTATGGAAGTTGGTCCGGACACTACCGGTATCAAAATAGAAGACATATGTAGCTTAGTGGTGAATAATTTGAATTAGTTGATTAGGTCAAGGATTTAAACTCACCAATAACATTTGAGGCTGAGGAGATGTTTTTTCTTTTTTCTTTTTCTTCTGATAAGTAAAAGGTCATTCACAAAAATAGCACCCAAGAGAGTGCTGGAAAGTGGAAACTGTACATGATGTATGACTTAGTCTTCTATTCAAAATACAAGGAGTCTTAAAGTAAAATGGAGTGTCAATAGATTAAAAGCTCTGTCAACATGATGTACATCTTTCATTTTACACCAACAAAGAAGAAGATTTGAGACAGGTAATTATTATACAATGAATTTCTGTAATCCTTTCAATAATCTGGAACTTCTTTCCTTCCTTATTGTCCATATAATGCACAGGGGTATGCTGTTTCATATTGTCTTCAGTTGCTTTGCAGTACTCTTCCTCTCCAGGAATTGATTACATCCTTTACTTTGCTGGTATCATCCATCTAACTCCCAACATCCTTGTAAGCATTTTCCATAGATGGGCATAGTGACAGTGAAGAAATAGGTGTTCCCAGTTTTCTTCTGCACTATTACACAGGTAGCCTCTACAACAATGATATGTATCCCCTCCACGACTTTTTCTTTAGGGTGAAGCAGGCTTTGTGCACCTATCCATGTGGAGCACATTTCTTCTTTTAGGGGTGTCTTGTTCTTCCACAACCTTTCAGGGCTAGTTGCTTCCTCTGCCACTTGTAACAGCAGGTTATAGCAAGACTTAACCGATGATGAGCTACTCTTACTTGCTTTCCATGTAAGTGAATCTAGTGAACCTAGGCTTGGGGCATTCTCCAGAGGGTGTTGGCATGTTGGGCCACTCTTTTTATTTCCAGATCCTGATTATTTCATTCAGGATTATAGTTCACCTGTCATTTAATCGTTAGCCTTCAATAGAATTTTTTGCTCCATGGCAATGCAATACTGGTCAGGAATGGTTCCTTGATGGAATTTTTCTAACCATGTTCTCTCCACATCTGATCTTCTTTTCATTAGAAATCTTCAGTTTACCAGTTTTGAAATTCATGCCATAAGCTCCTTATGCTCTTTCAAAGAGCAAAGTGATATGTTAGGGTTATTGCCCTGGTACACCAAGGGCCGTGCATCCCATATTTTGCACTGAGTACCTTTCTGTAGAGGGCTTCTTCTCTACTGAATCTTCTTAACTGTTTGAACAACATGTATTTGTTCCGTAGACTCTAGTTTTTTTTAAAATTACTTCTAAGTTCCCCTCTCTTGTGGTTGCTGTTACAATAGATAGTTTCACCGAGTGGATCAGAATTTCCTTGCCTTAGGAAACTACTGCTTATTCTGTTCAATGTTTCTGACCATATGCAGACATAGGGAACATGGACACTATAAATGTATGAATGCTATCCAAGATAATATTAGGACTAGCATGATTGCTATGGATACATATTATTTCTTTAATATTGAAAGTCCCTTTTAAAACTTTTCAATCACACCTTGCATATGAGGTTCCACCTGATATTTTCCTCCCAAAGGAAGGTCCAAGCATACTTTTGGTATTTCTTCTACCCTAGAACCCAAAGTGTGCTAATTCCTGTTTGTTTCTTAACCCGTTCGTTTTAAATAAAGAACTCTTTCTAACATTTATATGTTGCCCAAATCCTCAAATGAAATCAAAATGACCCTTAAGTGTTGTAACTTTTTCACTTCTCCACCATAGATAGTAATAGCATTAGCAGCATAAACTAAAGAACCTCGGGTTTTAGTCTTTTAGGGAACTCCTATTTTGCCTAACCAATCCTGTACTAGTATTGGAATGAAATAATTCTGATTAAACCGGAATGGACACATGATTATTTACTGATTGATCTTAGGACAATAGACTAACATCAAGCGGAGTTATTTATATTTGTATACTACATAAAGGATACCCATGTATTGGTTAGATAAACAAACTATGTTATATAAGTTACTTTGATTGAAGAAAGATGTTACTTTAACCCTCAGGGGTTGGCCTGCTGGCAATTGACTTGAGCCTTGGGGTGTGCTCCCTTTCAAGGTCTCAAGTTCGAAACCCACTAGGTGCAAACAATTTCTGAGGGCCATCGGACTGGGTAAAACCTGAATTAACCGTGGTGCACTTGCGGGAAACTCCTTGCCGAGGGCCTGTGCACCCCCGGGATTAGTTGGGGCTCAAAGAGACTCGGACATCCGGTGCAAATCAAAAAAAAAAAAAAAGATGTTATGCATGTAAATGCCTTTTTGATTTTCCCTACATTTGGATTTTCTCTTTTTTGTCAATAGAGGTCTATACGCCTGAAGGAAAAATAAACTTAAGAAAATGGGAAATTCAAACAAAACCTTTTCTGTCCAGGAAGTTTGATCAGTGGAGGAAGTTTATTCAAAATTATTCCTTGAATATTATTTAATGACGTCCAACATCTAATTGGTGTTGATAGGTTGCACCAATCATTCCCACCTCTGTTTTGAGCTTTTCCTACTGGTATTAAGGTAGACGTATTTCCATCTGTAGTGAATTGGCATTAAGACTTTAATAGTTTAATTGGAGTCAACCGTCCCACTCAATACCGTTTGGGGTCACTGGGGTCCTCCTTGCGCTAAATTTAATTGCAACTTGTTACTGAATTATAACACAAAAGCATCTTACTTTATTCCTTCGCTTTTGTCGTACATTAGATTATTAGTTTGTGCAAGGATTGCAGCTGTTCAATCACCACTAGAAGTTTAAACATCAAGTTACTTCTGTTTTTTAATTTTCTTGAGTTAGATAATGGCTTTAAGGGGCCACTATGCACCCATAAACAACTATGGATGACATTGATAGACAGATTCTGATATTGACTTTCTTTGTACTATTGTTTTATAACTAATTCAAATTGGCTAGATTCATATAATTCTTAGTTGTCATTCTTCTCCGTGCTTTCTGTTATTGCATCTGTCTTAAGACTCTTAGGTGGGAACTTGATGTGCGACATAGCGTACTCTCTGTACACCTCTAAATTTGAGGACAAGATTAATGGTCATCATAATGTTTTCACAGACTGTCATTTAAAAAATATAAAATTGTCACAAGCAAATAGACAATCTGGAGAAGGCTCTATGAAAATGCAATTTGAGAATCCTGTAAAAATGGGTACAGTGATTTATTCACGCAACTTCAGGAGTGTCAGAACCAATTATGCTTCCAGAGGTTCAGTTGTTGTAACATATGCTTCCATATTCAACCACATAATTACCTAAACCTGCATTATGTTATCCTAAAACCTTAGTTATGGAAATCATATTTGTTGAGAACTAAGCGTAAATGACTGTTGCAAGTGAGTTTCGTTATTTATACCTTTATTAAGCTCCTAAAGAGGCTTGAAACTAGAAGTTCTTTATCATTAGAAAAGGACAATTGAACGGTTTGTTACAATTTTATGATGTTCTTAGTTGAGTGTGAAAAATATGTCTAACCTGTTAGTTCGTATTTTTCAGCTATCAGCTTGCTATAAACTTCCAGGAGAAAGCAATTGAGGCTTGGGAAGGCCATGGTCCAAGTGCAGTAGATGAACTTAAAGAAGCTCATCGACTTCTTGAACAACTAAAGAAGAAAGCTTCTGGTGTATCCGATGGGAATATGATGAAGGCCTTGCCTTTGGCTAATTCTAGTGAACAAGTTGTAGTTTCAGCCATTGAAAGGCAAAGTAATGCAACTAAAATGCTGAATCAATGATGTTCTCTGTAAGTTTATTAATCTGCTCTTTCCCTTTTAGGAATAAAACTATACCTTTTGTTAGTTTGATGTATCATTTTCACTGGAACCTATTCTTATAAAGCTTCACCAAGGATATGAAAGCTACGAGATCAATCAGTCTGCGACTTTCATCTGTCGTAATAGTTGTTTTTCTACATTGAGGTCTCTGTCCTGGTTTGGTTATGAAAATCACATTGGTGTGTTTGAATATTCGTTTTAATAGCATGTTTTTGTATCCTTTTTGGTGTTGCTAATATTAGACGAAGAAAGACGAGCTTAAATGAAACGACACAAACAACTAGGATTCATATTGTTCAAGCGAATTTTTTTTCTCACATGGCATGGAAACAAGGAATTGACTATGCTACATAATCGTTTATTGTCTCTGCAATTTGTGACATAAATATTTGCAACACGCAGAATCTTGCATAAAAAAATATTGTACTGGAGAAAGAGATTTTGAATTACTTTACTCTTTTTCGTATATTGTGAATCTTGAGGTTTGACTTATTTTGTTAATTAATACTTTATCAGTGCATTCACACAGATTTTAAAAAAAAACTTTCTAAGGAAATTAAGGTCCACTTTTTATCATTTTTACATAGAGTTGTTTAGCTAAATAAGTTAAGAATAGTTATATTAGTCAACATAATTAATTGAAATGCGAGCAAATTTGATTCAACACCATAACTAGTTATTTATAGTAAGAGTTTGTTATGATAATCCGAAGAATAGACTAATAACTGACCGCGTAAATTTTTTTTTCATCGTCAATATATGTTAAATTCATTTAATAATAGATTGAAGTGAGTAACGTGGTTGGTTGAAGAAGTTCCTGTAAAGACAGCTTCACATGAGTTTCTGCCTAGAAAAATGTACTATGCTCTTTTAAGTTTGACCAATTCATATACGTGGTAATTGTACTACATTATGTAAATATTTACTCTCAATAAATATAAAAATGTTATCTTTTTGTTATATTATTATTAACTCCAGAGAAATATTCATTGATGTTCCCTGGTGTAATGGGTCCCTTGGCATTATTGGACCCTTATCTCATTTCTTTGCCACTCAAAGGATAAGAAAATCAATTGGAACACAAAATCATTTTCACTCATGAAAAATCATAACTAGTACAAAAATTAAATAAAATATTTTTGCTACCTAGCCATACCGTAGTGTCTTTACAATGATTTTAGTTTTCTCAATAATGCTATGTTTCATATATCTTATATTCTATCCTATCCTATTCTTGTACAAAAATAACAAATAAAACATTTTATCATAAGTTAAAAGAAAATAGGAGACTTGGTGAACTTTGAATTGAACTTTGTGGACGTGACGGTCAGTTACAATAGGTAAACTATCAAATATTGATTCTATACCTAAGTCTAAAACCATGTTAATATTTGTGTAAAGTTGCAACAAAGAATGAACAAACAAAAAACAGATTCAAAGATCAAAATTTAAGATTCAAAAGGTAAAACTGATGTCTTGGATCTTCTATGTCCAAATGAAAAGATCGATTTTCGAATCGATCTGCTACTACTTTCCCCATTGTTTCTCATCTCACTGATCATCTGCCTATTATGACGTATCATCTGTTGCACTGATAAGTAAACATGTCGATCTGCTGCTGAATCCATGGAAAACGATCTTCTTATTGGCTCAACTGAAAACAGAGCATCTTTATCTCTTACATTTATACATTCATCTCCCATCATTGAATACTTCCTTGTTTGTTCTTTCTCCGACTTACCAATCCTCTGTTCAAATTTACTCGACGAGTCAGTACTTGTGCTAATAGAGTTACTTCTATTTTGCGCCTCTGTTCCAAGTTCACCACTCAATTCAATAACTACGAAATCTTCCTCACTTCCTAACATTTCACTTCTTCTTCTCAGAAGCGGAATATGAGGATCTTGAGGGGATGAATTTGGCGCGACAATCATATCAATCGGATGTTTAGTTGTTGTACCTGAAATGCTAGTTCTACAAAGAGGGCAACTAGCATTGTTTTGAAGCCAAATATCAATGCAATCTAAATGGAAAGCATGGCTACATTTTGGAAGAAGTCTAAGCATTTCATCTTCTTTAAATTCATTCAAACAAACAACACATCTTCTAAAACTTCTTTCACCAACTCTGTTTTTGCTGTATGGAAAAGTTGGAATTTCTCTTATTACCAATTCATCAAGTCCTCTGCTTTCTCTTGATGGTGTATAAGCCATTAAAGGGTCTTCATATTGGCGTGGACGCGTATTGAAGAAGCGTCTTAAAGGATCAAACTGTTGCCAGTTGATGCAGCATTTTGTTACAAAGATGTAGTAACTGACTAGCACGAATCCTATAGCCATGATTCCTAACATCGCGACGCCAATTATTGGGAAGCCGTTTTCAGAAACTGCACCCATTGGAGTTAAATGAGCTACACTAATGTTGTTGTTCTGCTGGTTTTTGAATGAAACAAGAAACTGGGATACCTGAATGGACATATGTTTATCTGATGCTGCTGCATCCATCAATACGATAATGAAATAAAGAATATGATGAGCTTGATTAATTGAAATTGTACGTGTTTATGAATTGAACGAGATTCAAGCTGGAAATGAGATGAGTGATGTTTTTTTTTTATTATGAATAAGTGAAAACTTGGAAAGTCAAATATGAATAAAGAAATAAGAGCATTGAATGAAGTGTGGAGAGTTTTGAGGAACACATGCAATTAATTATGTGTAATAAGTGTTTGAAAATGCTGAGACATGGAGTTGGGAGATGGAGTGAACAAAAAATGCAAGTTGACTCTATTATTAAACTACTAAAAGAGCAATAGAGTATGAAACAGACTTCACATTTCCACTTGGCCTGTGCTCCATTTCTTTTTTGGCATTTTACTTCCTCCATTTACGTTTACTTGTCCATTATTTTGAAAATAACTTCTTTACTTTTATTTATCACTTTTAACATAGTAAAATTGCTAAAAAAAAAATATTCTTAAACATATTTCTCTAGCTCTGTGGAGTCCTTTTCCCTCTGTGTATTCAAGAAAACGATTTATACAAGTGACAAGCCCTGGGTTTAAATTGCTACTCCCGAGACTCAAATTATATGTTGTTCTAAAAGTTCATATAAAAAATTAATACTCTTTTCGTCCAATAATAGTTGTCCATTATACTACTTTGAGATATTCAAGTATGTCCAATAATAGTTGTTCACTATATTATTTTGGGATGTTCAACAATACATGTCTACTTTATGAAATCAATGGATAATTTTACACTTGGTTCTTAATTTAGCGTTATCATTAATTGTAGTCGTTTTCCTATTACATTTTTCAAGACATTGTATTTATTATATGCAAAGAGTGATATAGTAAAATTATCCTTCTATTTATAGTTTCTTAAGAAATATATAAAGTCAATAGTGGACAATTATTATTGGACAGATGGAATATTAATTAGCCTCTTATTGGCATCCCAAATTAGTATAATGGACAACTAGTCAAATATAACATAAGTACATTGAAACTTAAATATTCGTGGCCAAAAACAATGGTATGGAAGTATAAAAAACATTAAAATGTCATATCATTTTCTAGTGTAGATAGGGGAATGGGGTGAGTGATGAGTCATAAAATGTAGAAAATATGGGTGCCTAATCCTTTAATCATTCACAAGACATAAAAGTAGTACTTGAAGTATGTTGCACGATTCCTAATTTGAAGTGAAAAAGAGACATGGACCCTAACATCAACATCAACTCCAATCTTACCGACCAAATGGTCCATGCAACTCTTGGCGTGGGTGGCCTCATCAACACTATGGCTTTCAATCTCCACACTTCAACTAATAAGGGAATCAACTACTACTACTTTCTTTCGCACATCTAATAGCTGAGAAGTGAATTCAAGATTTAATGTGATTATAAGTAGTTATGAATGATTGATGTAAATTATCGTATGATAACTTGTTTGTCAAGGTCCAAATGGTTGGATATAGTTTAAATGTGTGAATGCGGACTAAACTTGAAAAAATGAGACATTTCTTTAGTATTATTATTTTTCACTAGGATCATTGTTATAGTCTGAAGTTGTATACATTCATCTAAGTTGGTATCACCTCTTCTTACACTATACAACAAAGTAGTGTGCGGACATTAATTGTTCGAGTATATCAAATAGTTGATTTGTGTTTATATATATCAGGTAGTTGTTTTACTATTTGGTTAATATAATTTATTTATTTGTTCTATTAATTAGATTTCTTAATATTTTGAGTCATTCATATGTCATTTTTTTTCAACACGTTGGTTATTCTTATAAATTGATAGGTGAAAATTTATTTTATTATCGCCAGATCGAATACTTTGATTCAAACAAATATTCATAAGTGATATAACATATATAATAGGTAAAATATATTCTAACTAAATCAATCATGTCTAAATTAATTTTGTTTCCCTTTTTGTTGGTCCTAATTATGAGGGAAAAAGATCTTTTTTTGGCGGTGGGGGTAGCTTGAGTAAACTTAATAGGTGCCATTGTTATGGTTTGAAGCTTCAAAATTTAAAAATTGAATTTTCCCAAAGAACTCTGTTTCGAGTGGGTATTGCTACAAACGATCGAGTACATAGTGAGAAAATTAAATCTGAAATTTAGAGTGATCTGGTGTAATTTTTTTTAGATATTCTAGATGGATATGGACAGTATGGTATTGAATTTAAGGAAGAAGACAAAGTTAATTTTTGTATAAAAGTATATAATTTTATATTGTATTGTATATGGGTGAATAAGAACCTCTTGTAGTTTTGTATAATGTTGTATATTGAGTGTATGAAATTGTATATCAAGTTTTTAAATATTGTTGTAAAAAATAGGAAAAACTATCTATCTAGACATACTTTATTATCATATATACATATTTTACCTCTAGTTTAAAAATATTACATATAATACCACTTTTTAATAATTATACCTTATTTTTTAAAAAGTTAAATTAGATACACAATCCCCTTAAATATGGTTTTTAATAATTATCTTAAAAGTATATCTCCTTAATTAATGTGACTTTAACAATTCAAATTACTTCCTCTCTCTTCACACCATCAGCCCACTCCCCCACGTTATTCACTGTTTACACACATCTACCATTACCCCCCTTCTTCCTCAGCCATTTCAATACATGTTTTGTCACACACATCTACCATTACCCCTTTCTTCCTCAAGCATCTCAATACATGTTTCCATGTACTAAATTTCAAAATCAATTCTCTATAATCAACATTATATAAATAGGTAAAGTAAGATTTTGTTTAGTTATTTTGAGATATTGTATTGTAACTTTGTTCTTACCATGTTAATGTATCTAATTCGAAGCTCTAATTCTTTTAAAGTTCGATTTTAGGATTTTTTACATTGTTTGAATCTATTAGTTCTCCATACTTTTTAATGGATGAAAATTTACACTATCATTAATTTCGTACATCGACTTGAATTTTTTTATTTTTTTGGATTAATGATAAGACAAATACTCTACACTCGTGATTTATTCTTAAGTTCCTGCGTTTTAATTACATTCCATATTTAGATACATATAATTATATGTATATGCTTACTATGTATCCGAGATACATGTTCCTGAATATGATGTATGAAATTGATACTTGATACATCAGATTAATACTAGATACATATAAAAGATACATGAAATTAAAATTAGATCATATAAATATATACATGAAATTAATATTAGGTCATATAGATAGATACATGAAATTAATATTAGGTTAGATAAATAGATACATGAAATTAATACTAGATACTTCTATGATACATATGAATGTACTTGTATGATACTCATGTATCTAGTGTTTAGTTTGTTGGATACGTCATATATTGATAATAGATACATCAAACTAATGAATTTATTATTTTAAGAGTAATAAAATGAAATTAGTCAAATTAAATGACCAAGATGTACATGTTTTTGTCTTTTATTAATAATATTAATGAAATTTATTATTTTAAAGAATAGTAAAATAAAATTAATCATACATATATACACACCTTGATTTCCGTCTTATATTAAGGGATTTGATTAATTTAAATTTCTAAATTAATTGTCCATGTATTTTGAAAATCTGAAAATCCTCAATGATTCCTCTAATTAAGGAAATCAGTTACAACCAATTAATTTAAACAAATAAAATATGTATCTTGATTTAAAAAATACATATATCTCGCGGATTCAAATTCATGTATCTCAAACATGAAATATGGTAGAGGAAGTAATATTTGAAACTATCCGAAAATCTTAGTAATTAGGACCTAAACTAGTGAAATTTATATAGTTTATCCTAAAAAATATATGAAAGTTTTGTGTATTATTATATACCAAATATATGTTTTGTATATTGTTGTATATCAAATGTATAATGTTGTAGATCATTTTCTCAAAGGGAAAATTACATAGTGTGACAAACATGAGTTATGTACTTAATACACATAGCTTAAGTACTTAGAAGAAGTACAATTTGTAGCTATACTTAGAATTTTATAGAAACTATTCTCTCCTATCTCTCTCTGTCCTCTCTCTTTGTATTTTTAGCCTAATACAATGTTTCAAATTGCAACAAAAAAAAAAGTATTTTGCTTTGTGTGTTTATCAATTGTATTCTATCAAATGTAGGTGAGATATTTATATCAGACAAGAAATGATGGAGACCTCTCTTCTTCCTCTTTGATTTCATATTCAAAACTCTAAGTATGCTTAAATAAGGGAGAGATACAATATTGTATCAATTATATTATGAAAGAGTATACAACACATAATGCAAATGTATAACAAGGACAAAATACATATTAATACATTGATATAAATCTATAGTCAGTTGCAATTACACTTAAATATAGTATTTGTACAAAGTGGATACACAAGAACAAATGCACTTGATACAAAATGAATACACAAGGAACATATATTAAAGAGTCCGGAGCCAAAAGGGCAAAAAAAATTGTCAAAAATTCCAAAAAAGGCACATCGTATTTTTTTAAAATCAAAAAGGCGAAATCGCTCCTACCGGAGCGATTTCCCTCTGACACATATTAACGCTGTTTACTTTGTTAAAATAAAAATCGCTGCCAGGGCAGCGATTTTGGTCCAATTTTTTTTCCACTAAAATCATTGGCACAACAACGATTATTTAACTCTAATATTTTTTCCTCCAACTAATATCGCTGCTATGGCAGCGTTTTCATAGAAAAAAAAATTTGACAGCTTTTTTGTAAAACTTTTTTTGGAAAATTTCTACCTGCCAAGGTAGCATTTTCCTTCATTTTTTTTTTTTGAAAATTTTTTCTTAATTATTTTTTAAAAAAATCGCTGACAGGCAGTCTGATTCCATTCAAAATTTTGGACTCGACGTAGAAATCATCAAAATGAGGCATGAACTGTAATCGGTGTCGAATTAGGCTGCCTTTTCAGTAATTTTTGTTAAAAAAAATATTTTTTAATAAAAACGCTGCCTTGTTTTCAAAACGAAAAAAAATTAAGAAAAACGATTTAAATTTTTTTTTTTTGAAGAGAACGAATTTTTTTAAAAAAATTAACTAAAAAGCTGCCAAGGCAGCTATTTTCAGCCGTTTGACAACTTTTTTATATATAAAAAAATAAATCTTGGCAGCGATTTGGTGGAACTACTTTTTTTTTTAAAAAAAAAAAATAAGGATTTTGGTAGAAATATTCTTTTGATTTTTTTTTTGAAATTTCTGTCAACTAGGCAACATTTAATTGTAATTTTTTTTTCTATTTTTTAGAGAGAAATCCACAAATTTTATTTGATTTTTTCATTGATGCACGACATAAACAATTATACAAATATGATAATGCGGCTGCTCCCCATGCTTGTGTTGACATTACATTTAAATTTTTCATGTTGTTGACACCCAATTTCGACCCTCCCCGATGTAAATTAATCATCGAGTTTCTTAAATTTCATATGATTTGAAATAATTGACTTTATAAAATTCAAAATATTTTTCTCAAATTATTTTACATAGTTTTGTCACTTTTTATAATGTTTAAATAATAATATGTCTTTATATAATTATGTATATAATTAGTACATTTTATGAATATTCAAAAATTGTCTCAAGAAGATTTAATTTTATGTAAATATTTGGTTATTTAGTTTAATTAATTAATAGCTTATATTTTGAGTTAATTAGTTCATAATTAAGTTAATTATTATATAATTATTTGTCCAATTAGTATATTTTATGAATGTTCGAAAATTGTCTCAAAAGGATTTTAGCTTTATTTAAATGCTCGGTTATTTAGTCGTTTATATTGTTAAATTAATTAGTTTATAATTAAGTTAATTATTCTATTTCGTTAAAATTAAGAAGCTCGTTAGTTAATTATATTAATTCGTCTTACTTAATTTTTAGTCGAATTCACTAGTTTATTAAATTTGGCCAATTTTTAAATTCAATAGATTTTTTTTTCTTTTAGACCAAATCAAGCCATTTTGCCAACTCCCATAACCCATTGTATTTTTCCAATTCCGAATACCCATTTCCAGCCTAATACTAAAACAAATTCCAGCTGCCCCATCCAGCATCAATCAATCCATTCCACACGTACAACCAGCACAATTTCCTCCACCGACCCAGCCCAACTCCACCTAAATTCCAGCCCATTCCAATCTTCCCAACAACAAATTAATTCCCAGCCCAGTCCCGAATTTCCCTGACCCGGCCCACTCCCTTTTTCTTCACAAGAAAGACCCAGAAGCAACGTTAATAGCAGCGTCAAAATACATGAACAGTACATGAAAGAACAGAACGCGGAACAATACTCTGCCCTTCTTTGGCGTCTTCTTTACGTCGTTCTCACTTGCAACAAAAAAAGCGCCTGCCAGCTCGCGTTTTCGTCCTTGCCAGCGCGAGATGAAGACACGTCGAGCAACATGTACGATGGAATTGATCCCAAGCGTCGATTCGCCCTTCCTCTTTCGAAATGGGTAGAAATCGCAGGGAAAAGTTGCTTAGCTTGAATGGTGAAAGATTTTGAATTTGCATTTATTGGGCTCTTGTTCTTATCCACTTTTGACCCAAAATTTCCCCCCGAAATCAGCCCTAAAAAGCTCTATATGTATCCCCTTTTTACTCACTGTTGGAGGAGATTTTTAGTGGGGAATTTTTTTAAACAAAGGCATAAAAAAAATCACTAATATCTACTAAATACACTACAAGGAAAACAAAGGAGATACTCATTTTTTGTGTTTTGGGTTTGACATTCTTGCTCAAACTTCTTGGCTGTCGTTCGTGTTCGAGTTTTGTGTGGTGAAGGTCACTATTCCAGCTCGTTTCGTCCTAGTATCGCTGCCCAGGAGAAGGTAATATGTATTTCTCGATAACGCCCTCTTTGCCTCTTTTCCTCTTCGAGTTAATATTTTCGATATTGCAAATATATATTCACTGGCTGTTTGTTTGTTAAAATGTTAGTTGGATGGTGATATTAATATAATGTGTGTGTTCTTGGCCGATTTTACAGTTCAGTTTTAGAAGCTTAGCTAAAATTTCTTTTTCTTTTTGATTTCATACTTGAATCGGTTGATTACGATTTCTCTAGTCGAAACTTATGAATTTGCAACTGGTTAGTACTTGTTGGCTACCCCTTTGAGTTCTGTCTGTTGTTCCCTTTCTTGAATTTATTACCCGATGTTTGTCAAGCCCGTGTTATTTCATCTGCTCTGTGATTCACGTGTTCATTTAAGTTTGATATTGTGTAAAGCTGTCATTTACAAATTTAGGCTTCTAAGATCGGTTGATATGGTAAAGCATTCATAGTGTGTTTGCGTTCTTACTCCAATAGTTTGGTTTTGTCTATCTTTCGATTATCTTTAAGGTCTTATGGTCTAATGAGGTTTGCTTGAATCGAGTTTCGCCTTTCGGTCTAAATTTCAATCGAAAATGCTTACATTTGTCCATCGAATTGGTTTGAAATCTGTGGCTTTTCTTGTATTTAAGTCCTAGTTTATGTTAAAGTTTAATATGTAAGAATGTTTGGATTGGGATATTTTTGTTGTTGACTGGCTAAATCTTTAGTTCCTCCTACGCCAATTTCCTGCGATTTTGATAAATTATATTTGTATTTTTCTACTTGGAAATAGAGAAAGTCTGTTTATGCCCAACCACATTCTAGTAATGTGTAAAATCAAAATTTCGTAAACCATCACGTGAAGTTGTGTTGTTGTAAAGTTTTTTTTATCTCTTCTAGTCGGGTGTGGATTTTGTCTAAGTTGTCTACTGCCTAGCTATAGGTTATTAGGTATTTGTTTAATGGTAGCAGATAGCTCATATTGCTTTTTCATACATTTTGTCATATTTTTCAGCATGCTAGATTATGGGTTTATCCGATATACCTTGTTGATATTTGCTTAATATTGGCATTTCGGAGTGAATAAATATGAGGTGTCCTTTTAATATAATAAGCAGTAAGGCTACTTTCTTAATTAACTTTAAAATTGAGCTTTTCTTATTGTCAAATATGTGTTTTCACCCTTTTCTTGGCTTGTACTTTCCCTTGAATTCCATTTAATACACTAGTAATAACTTTCTTTTATTTTAAATTGTCTAAGCTTACCACCTCATATGTTATGCCGTAATTTTTTATCTATAGAAAAAATCACTTTTTTGAAATGTTCTAAGTATAAAACAATTTGAGAAAATACTTAGAAAAAAGTCGCCACTTAATTTTTTAAAGAAATTAAGAAAACTTATAATTTTCAAAGATTTAAACAGAAAAAATCATTTGAAAATACCAAAGGGGTTCGGGGTTCAATTTACACTTCGAGAAGGGTTTAAGCATTCGAAGTTCCCGCTAACATGCGGTTGACCTGCGACTTGTCTAAAATATATTTGACTATTTTTAGGAAAATAATGATTTAACATAAAAAATAATAACTTACAATATTTGATTAACTTTGAGAAAATAATTAAATAAATGACACATTTTATTTTTGATTTTTCAGAGAAAGGGATTCAAAATGGAACAATTGACTCGAAATACAAGTTATTAGAATATTAATAAAACAAGATTAATTATAATTTATTTTATTCACTTTGAAATAATAATTTAAACCAATTTAATAAATTAAGGCATACAAATCATTTTTTAATTAATTGACTAACCTTTTTGAGAAAAACGACTAAGTATATATTTTTTAATTTAATTGGAAAAGTTTTGACTAACATTTTTAAAGTTTATTTAAGAAAAATATTTTAACTAAAATTTTTAAAATGAGTATAATATGAATAAATGAAGAGGCGTTAAAACATATATCTTAAGAATAAAAGGTTTAACTTAATTAGAAAGTATAATTTGATCAACATATTTGATTAATAAAATAAAATAAATATTAAAAGTTAACCAACACAAAGAAAATAACTTATCTTTTGGGGAATCTAATTAAGTTAATTAAAAATTATAAAGTTAGAGTTAAACAACAAACAATAAATAATCATAATTAAATAATTAAATAATTAAAGAGTAAGGAGGAAATGAATTTGGGCCAATTTCGCTGAAATTTTGGTCATTAAACCAAGCCCCTTTTTGTATACACCGACTGTATATCACTGTATATGAGCGCATATATCAGCTCTTTTCATGTATTTCTTGCTTCCGAATACATCTATTTTGCTCCAGCCCTGTATTCCTACATTTTCGACCTGTATATCAGTGTATACAGCTGTATACATCTTGTATACTACCCATTTTGGACGTTCGGAGGTTTGCAATTTCAAATTCCAGCTTTGTGTCCTGCTTTCAATCTGTTCATCATCTTTTCTACTTGTAGTGGAACTGACTCGAGAGGGAGAAAAAAATGAATTTGGCCTTTTAATGCCCATTTTGAAATGCGAAGGGGTAAGGATTTGAGTCCACCTTGGACTCCATACGGACTCACATGTAGTGAAATGAGAACAAAAATTAGCATTCATATAAAGCAGTGGCTCCAAATTATATCAACAAATATTTAGCGATAAATAAGGCTAAACTAACACCAACAAAAGGCTAAAATCATACCAAGTCATCTGAGCAATTCACTCATGTTGCATATTAGTGGGAAACAAAAGAAGGATATTCAACAAGTTCTAAAAGAAAAAAAAATGAATAGAAGAAGAAGCATATCAGACAACACTCGAACTATAGCAAATTGATCAATTGTACTTGTCATAACAAGCAAATGATGCCTGTGGCAGAAACTAAAAGAGGACAAATAGATGGACAAAATGTTAGATCCTAAAACAATAAAAAAAACTGTAAAACTAGTTATTCATTTTGTATGCCAAATTTGGACAATGAATTATGTCAAATTTACTTTAAGTAGAGGAAGGAAACATTGTTAAATATCTATAACTAAACATGGCAGCACCTTTGTTCATACAAATCCATCAAACCTAAGTTCCAAAAGTATAAACAACTATAGCATTCATGAGAAAAAATAAAATAAAAAATGGTTGAGTAGTAATATCTAATAATAACAGACTATGTCCAAAGGATATTGAAATTTCCAAATCAAAAGAAAGTGAAAAGCTATCTTGATAACCGAAATGGGATTAAACTTAATCAAATGATACATTATATTAGTGGAGTTACAAGCAATGTCATGAATTAAAACCAAACGACATAAACACAATCTCGACTAAATGAGAAGATGGGTTATACACCTCTACTAGGCAAATTCAAATCGTATTAACAAAATCCATAACAATGAGAACGGAACTAAGGCAGGTCACCAAGACTATAACCTCTTTCTTATCATATTGACAAAATTCGAACAAACATCGAATAATCCAAACGACGAACTGATCAACCCACTGTTGAGATCAAATGAACTTTAAACTATTTTGAACAAGGCAAGACAAAGATCTAACTAATTTTATAGGTACAAAATTGATCTGATGAATATAACGACCAACATGTAATATCAAAGTAACTTCCCTGATGTTTGACTCGTGCTTACTACCCAAAGACTCGCAGGGAAAACACATTAAAGCAAAGATTAAAACGAAAAGATCACATACTCTTAATAACCGATCATATACCAAGTATTGAACACACATAGCTTGCTACATTGAAAAGTAATATAAGAGGGAGCAAAATTACCTTTCTTGGAGCAGCGAACTAGGAACAACGAGCAGGGGAAAACGATGATTCTTCTACCACAAAATCGGAATACTAATCACGAAAACAAGAGACTTGGGACAAAATTTTAACCCTTTTTTCAAAAACTTAAAATCAGAGAACCAAATGATAAAATTTCTTGAGTGTACTATGACTATTGCCAAACAAGAAAAAAAAACTCAAACTTCAATGTCTCTTCCTATGCCCCCCTCCCCCCCCCCCGAATGAAAACTAAGGAGGCTATTTATAGAGGGCGAAAGGGCAGATTTAGGGGGTAAAACCCGTTTGAATTTTGAATCTATCCATTCCTTTTCGAGCCAACAGAGGAAGGGATAGGGAAAATAGTGACTTCCGCGAAAAGGGGAAGACGAAGTGATCGATTAGGGACTGCTACGGTATGGGTTCGTAGAGTAGTTGGATGAGATTTTCGTATTGCAGCGCGATTTTCGCTGGGATTTCGTTTGAGTCTGGTTCTGCGAAGAAGAAGAGTAACATGGATGGGGTCGTCTGGCTTTGCACACTGTTGTGGCTGAAGCGTTAACATTTGGTGGGTTATCTTTGAATTGGATTGGGCCGGGTTAGAGGAGAAAAGGGTTGGGTCGGCTAGGAACTGCTGGAAGGGAAAAAAAATTAGCAAAAGATGTGGGCTGGGAATTAATTTGAATTGGATTGGAAGAATGGAAATTGGAAAAATGAGATAGGCAGCTGGAATGTATGAGGAGAATGGATATTGAATTGGAATTGGGCTGATAAATAGGCCCAATTTTGAGTCTTATATGGGTTTAAGATTTTATGAAAACTGGCTAAATGAATTGCAAAATTAGCCACCTAAAGTTTAAAATTTAGCCAATTTGAGTTAAGTTGATGACTTCGGCTAAACTTAAATAAGACAAATTAGTATAATTAACTAACGAGTTTCTTAATCTTAACGAAATAAAATAATTAATTTACATATAAACCAAATGATTTAGAATTATAACTATAATTTAAACTAAATTAATTTAATAGAATATTTCTTTAAAGTAAAATCCTTTTGAGATAATTTTCGATATTTATAAAATAACGTGATTGTAAAAATATACATATTTATTATTTAAAATTATTAAAATTATTAAAGGGCGAAATTTCTTTAGAAATAACTTGAATGTATTTTGAATAATTTCATAAAACTCATTAATTCAAAATTTATAACCATCACTAATAAAATATTTAAAATATAAAGTCTTTTTGAGATGATTTTTAAATACTCATGAAATACATTAATCATATACATAATTATATAAAACATATATATTATTTAAAAATTATAAAAAAGACAAAACTATTTAAAATAACTTGTAAACTATATATTTTTTTGAAGTTTTTATAAAACTAGTTATTTTAAAATCGTTTGAAATTGAAGAAGCTCAATGATTAATTTATCTATTGGAGGGCCAAAATTGGGTGTCAACAGCTGTCCCTCGTTTGACTTGGATTGATGAAAGAAATTCGAGGCAAATGAAATTGACGAATCCAATTTTGATCGACCACATCTTCATCTATTCGACAAGGAATTTTGGTATGGATTTTAGGAATTATGTCCAGACACCGGTATCGGGTTTCCTACATATCTCAGGCTATATGAGAATTCAGGCCACTTGTAGTTCGATACACTTGATTTGACGCACGATCATGAAAGAATTCAAAAGCTATTCCGATATCGAATTATAAAGAGACCGGAATACTTGAGAATAAGATTTGAGAGAGGATGTTGGAATACAACAATTTTCAACATTGATCCCACCTACATATCCTTAGACCTTAGGAATCAGGCTGTTTGTAGCTCGACTCAATCAATTGAAAAGAAAATCTATTATGCAAGATAACCTTTGGTTCTAGAGGAGTGACAAATAGGTCAAGTATGAAAAAGAGGCTTGCAACCTCTTATCCATGAATGTGGCGCTTCACACCCATAATTAAGAACTCACACGGACATAATTTCCAAAGCTCTTGGTGCATTGTCACTCAGATTATAAAGCTGCCTCCGGTGAGAGTAAAAAGTTTTCCAGATGCGAAATTGGAACTGATAAACCTAAGGAAATGCCCATGTGCCTTTTGATAGGGGTGTGGTTTGATTGTGGTGGAAGTCGCTCCTTAGCTCGCGTCTTAAGAGTTTGATATTCCTCTTTAGACTATGTCACAGTTCGATGCTAATAAAAGTTCCACATTGTGCTGCATCCTTTTTTATGTCGTCCGCACTATGTTGGCACTTAATTGTTCTCCTTGAATATTTAACGTCAACTTCTTTCAGTTTGACGTAAAGTAAATAAAACTTGTATCTCATATTTGAGAAATGACTCTTCACTGTACTCTTCTTCTAATATCGAAGTACTAATGTAATATGTTGATGGTTCTCTTAATGGTTGAATATGATGGCCCTCTTCGCGGCTTGAATATACAATGACCCTCTTGACGGTTTGAATATGCAATGGCCCTCTTGGCAGTTTGAATATAAATGGCCCTCTTAGCGGTTTGAATATAAATGCCCCTTTTGGCATTTTGATATGCAATGACCCATTTGTCAATTTAAATATGAATGGCCCTCTCGGCAGTTTGATTATGAATGGCCCTCTTGGCAATTTTAATATACAATGGCCCTCTCGGCGGTTTGAATATGCAATGGCCCTCTTGGCGGTTTGAATATGATGGCCCTCTTGGCAGTCTGAATGTGAATGGCCTTCTCGGCGATTTGAATATGATGGTGCTCTCGGCATTTTGAATATGAATGGTCATCTGGGCAATTTGAATATGAATGGCCCTCTTGGTATTTTGAATATGAATGGCCCTTTCGGCAGTTTGAATATGCAATGGCCCTCTTGGCAATTTGATTATGAATGGCCCTCTTGGCAATTTTAATATGCAATGGCCCTCTCGGCAATTTTGAATATAATGTCCCTCTTGGCATTTTGATATGTAATGGCCTTCTTGGCATTTTGAATATGATGGCCTTTTTGGCAATTTGATTATGAATGGCCCTATTGGCAATTTTAATATGCAATGGCCCTTTCGGCGGTTTGAATATGTAATGGCTCTCTCGGCAGTTTGAATGTGAATGGCCTTCTCGGCGAATTAATATGAACGACTATGAACGTCGTCTTTCATCAATATTTGATATGATGATAGGTACTTTTTGACCATAACATCATTTTCATCGGTATCTTGCAACCTTAAGTGTCAAATACCTCTTCGATCAAATGAAGATGTTACACTCATTAATTAATATTCGCTGGATATGTCCTCCTGAACTAGTTGGTTGATAAATATAGCTCCTTTGATGATCTTATGATACCCTGCATCCACAAAAAACATGTTAGTTTTGGAACACTGATCTGTGTTGAAGTCGCCTTGCTCCTGGTCTCGTTATCTTTGGAACTTCGTCCGGTAAGTCCAATGAATCGCAGTAGACAAAAAACAAGATCATAGTTAGATTAAAACATTTGCTAGGTATGAAGTTTAAAAATAAAAAAATAGTTTTAAAGAAAATCTCTGCCAATTAACTATCACGATATGCACGACACGAACAAAATCCTTTGTCTCAGATTTTGACATGATAGGTAGCTTGATGGCAACTTAGAACTCTTTAAGAACACGTCAATTTGAGGCAATTGAAGTTGACTTCGAATGTCCGAGTATCCTTAATAGAATTTTTAAGGTCCTTTTCAAAAATTATGTCCCAGTTAAATGTTTCAAAAACAAATCTGATGATGATCACGGGAGTCTTGCATTTGAGATCTTCTCAAAATTATTCCCAGTTGCACATTTCGATATGATTCTTGATTCTTGTTTGTAGGAAATGACCCTTCTTGTAGACATTTGAGGTCCTCTCAAAAATTCTGTCCCAGTTTCCAATATGAGGGGAAATGGAAATCTTATTGGGAATATGACCGAACCCTTGTAGCGCCTACGTATCCCGTTGAGGCAGGAATCAGGTCAAACGTAGTTCCCATATTGAGAAGTGACAAAAATAGAAAGTTAATAAGGAAACGATCGAGGCCGATATAGGCCGCCTACGTATCTCATTCTTGAGAATTCAGGTCGAACATAGTTCAGGTATAAGGGGAATGTTTCAAAACATAAATGCAACAATGATTACAAACAAACTGCAATTACAAGGAAAATAAAGGAAAGAAGTATCATCCTTCAAATGTAATATCTCTTGATGGCATCTGAATTGATAGCTTTTCGCCACACCTGACCGTCCATCTTTGCTAGAACCAAAGCTCCTCTTGATAGTACTTTGTGGACGACGTACGGTCCTTGCCAGTTAGGTGCAAATTTCCCTTTGTATTCCTCTTGATGAGGGAAAATGAGTTTCAACACCAATTGGCCTACCTCAAATGTTCGAACTCTTACTTTCTTGTTGAAAGCGCGAGTCATTCTCTGTTGATACAACTGGCCATGACAAACAGCACTCATTCTTTTCTCATCAATCAATGCCAATTGCTCATATCGGTCACGAATCCATTCGGCATTGCTCAATCCAGCTTCCTGAATAATCCTTAAAGATGGTATCTCAACTTCAGCTGGTATCATTGCTTCTGTTCCGTATACCAATAGGTAAAGAGTTGCTCCAGTTGAGGTTCGGATTATGGTGCTGTAACCTAGCAAAGCATAAGGTAAATTTTCATGCCAACATTTGTAGTTGTCAATCATCTTTCTTAGTATCCTCTTGATGTCCTTATTAGCAGCTTCCACAGCTCCATTCATCTGAGGGCGATATGTAGTTGAATTGCGGTGGGTAATTTTGAATTGTTCACATATCTCTTTCATCAAGTGACTATTCGGATTTGCTCCATTGTCTGTGATGATAGACTCTGGAACTCCAAAACGACATATCAAATTGTTGCGAACAAAATCGGCCACAACTTTCTTTGTCACAGCTTTGTAGGAAGCAGCTTCGACCCACTTTGTGAAGTAATCAATGGCGACCAAAATAAACCTATGACCATTGGAGGCTGCAGGCTCAATCGGTCCAATAACATCCATGCCCCAGGCCGCAAATGGCCAAGGGGAACTCATCGCATTGAGCTCGTGGGGTGGTACTTTGATCAGATCTCCGTGTACCTGGCATTTATGACATTTTTGGACAAACCGGCCACAATCATTTTCCATAGTCATCCAGAAGTATCCCGCCCTTAAGATTTTCTTTGCTAATGTAAACCCATTCACGTGCGTCCCATACACTCCAGCGTGCACTTCTTCAAGCAATTTTGTGGCTTCTGCAGCATCCACACATCTCAGTAATCCCAGATCGGGTGTCCTCTTATAAAGAACTTCTCCATTCAAAAAGAAGTTGTTTGCCATTCTTCGAATTGTCTTCTTTCTGAATACCTGTTGCCTTTTCCGGATATTCGTCAGTCTCTAAGTGCTTTTTCACATCGATATACCATGGATTCCCATCCCATTCTGCTTCCACATGTGAACAATGTGCTGGTTGTTCTTTTAAAACTATCTCAATTGGATCGATATAAGCTTTTCTGGATGTTGTATCATGGACGATATGGTTGCAAGGGCGTCAGCAAGCTCGTTCTGTATTCTCGGTGTGTGTCTGAACTCGGTCTTCGTAAATCTTTTGCATAATCTCTGTACCAATTGTATGTATGGTAAGATTTTAGGATTCTTCACCGCCCATTCTACTTGAACTTGATGAATCAATAAGTCTGAATCACCAATTATCAGTAATTCTTGAACATTCATGTCAAAAGTCATTCTAATGCCAAGAATACATGCTTCATACTCAGCCATGTTATTAGTGCATAGGAATCTAAGCTTTGCTGTTGCTGGATAATGTTGCCTCGATTCAGATATCAACACTGCTCCAATTCCTGATCCTATAGAGTTTACTGCTCCATCAAAGAACATTCTCCACCCAGGATATGATTCTGATATGTCTTCCCCCACAAACAATACTTCTTCATCAGGGAAATATGTTCTAAGTGGTTCATATCCTTCATCTACTGGGTTTTCAGCAAGGTGATCTGTCAAAGCTTGCCCCTTGATTGCTTTCTGAGTCATGTACATAATATCAAACTCACTCAACAACATTTGCCACTTTGCTAGCTTTCCTGTAGGCATTACTTTCTGAAATATGTACTTAAGCGGGTCCATCCTCGAACTGAGATGTGTTGTATAAGTCGACAGATAATGTCTCAATTTCTTAGTAACCCAGGTCAAAGCACAACAAGTTCTCTCTAAAAGGGTATAACGAGCCTCATAAGATGTGAACTTCTTGCTCAAATAGTATATAGCTCTCTCCTTTCTTCCGGTCTCATCATGTTGTCCCAACACACACCCGAATGCATTGTCAGAGACGGATAAATACAATAGCAAAGGAGTGCCTGCACGTGGTGGCACCAACACTGGTGGATTTGAAAGGTAACTTTTGATGGTGTCAAAAGCCTTCTGACATTCTTCGGTCCATTTGGTTGGCGCATCTTTTCGTAGTAACTTGAATATGGGCTCACATATCACCGTCGATTGAGCTATGAATCGACTGATGTAATTCAGTCTCCCCAGAAAACTCATTACTTCCTTCTTAGTCTTTGGAGGAGGTAAGTCTTGAATTGCCTTGATTTTGGAAGATCAAGCTCGATACCTCTTCTGCTAACTATAAATCCTAGTAACTTCCCTGCAGGTACTCCAAATGCACATTTGGCTGGGTTCAACTTCAAATCATACCTACGTAACCTGTTAAAGAACTTTTTCAAGTGTGTCAGGTGATCCGAACTCTCGCGGGATTTTATGATGATATCGTCTACATACACCTCAATTTCTTTGTGGATCATATCATGGAAAATAGTGGTCATAGCTCTCATGTAAGTGGCTCCAGCATTCCTGAGGCCGAACGGCATCACTCAATAATGGTAGACTCTCCAAGGTGTGATGAATGCTGTTTTTTCTTCATCTTCTTCATCCATTAGAATCTGGTGGTATCCCGCAAAACAATCTACAAAAGATTGCAGCTCATGATTAGCAGAATTATCGATGAGTATGTGGATGTTTGGCAAGGGGAAATTATCTTTCGGACTTGCTTTGTTGAGATCCCAATAATTCACGCATATCCTGATTTTTCCATCTTTCTTCGCCACTGAAACAATGTTAGCCAGCCAAGTGGGATACTTGGTCACTTCAACGACTTTTGATTCGATCTGCTTCATGACCTCCTTTTTTATCCTTAAACTCAGATCGGGCTTGAATTTTCTGGTTTTCTGCTTTACTGGACAGTACTCTGAATTGATAGGCAGCTTATGGGAAACAATATCAGTGCTTAACCCTGACATATCATCATAAGACCAGGCAAACACATCGATGTATTGTCTGAGCAGCTTGACCAATTCTTCTCTTTCTGTTGCTGCCAAATGAACACTGACTCAGGTTTCTCTGATCGACTCGTCATCTCCCAAGTTTACTGTCTCTGTTTCATCCAAGTTGGGATTTTTATCATCTTCAAGTTGCCTCAAGTCCTCGGTAAGGTGTTCAGGCATCATAGTTTCCTCATCATATTCTTCACACTCATCTTCATCGACCTTACTTGGTTCGCCGTGTTCGTGACATGTCATGACATTGGCAGGTTTAGATTCATTTTTACTGAAAAGAACAACAAATCAACCATGTTAGATAGAAATAGTTTAAATGCATTTGTTGCAAAATAATTCGCAATGACAAGATAATCAATTTAAAATAAACGAGGCTTTCATTGGAATTTTAAAAGGCGTACAAACTTTGGTCATGACTCATGAGTCATTTCCTTTTTAAACATTACGATGAAAAATAAAATGACATAAATGGTGGTTTCGGGCCTCGTCCGAACAACACCCATTTTCAAAAATAAAACTTCAAATATTGTCTTTGTCTACCACGCCATTCGATGGATCATAAGTGGAGTGACCATCCAATTCTGCAGCATCTCTCCAGGTCCGGCATCTCGGATGGTGGGTGTTGTTGTGCATTCTGTCGAGATCACAACACAATTTTCTTCATCAAACAATCTTCCCATCCCTTCCACTAGACCATCAATCTCAGGCTCTAAAGTTTTAGCAACAAATGACTGGTACAATACTGGAATAGGCTTCGGTATATCACAGTCATGTTTCTTCCTTGTTTCTGCTTCAAACAATTCTTCCTCTGTTGGGGTATAACCGATACCAAATCGGAAATTTTGAAGTGGTATAGAAAGAGGTTCAGTTATGCCATCCAAATTCTTGCCTAACCCACGCCCAGGTTCAAAATCACTTCTCAGCATAGTTGTGGCTAACATTTTATACACTTGCGGCATTGGTACTTGCAATGTTGTATCTTCAAAAGCAACATTCATTATCTCTACCATGTGAAAGTCAGTATTCTGAGAAGATTCTTCAATAACTGGAATGGAGAAACCAGGGTAAGATTACTCCCTTCACTATGGATGACGATTTCATGATCCTCCAGATGAATTTCAAAAGTTGATGTAATGTGGATGAGACTGCTCCAACAGCATGGATCCATGGTCTTCCTAGCAATAAGTTGTAACTTGTAGATATATCCATCACCTGGAATTCAGTGACAAATTCTGCAGGCCCCATTTGGATACACAAGTTTACTTCCCCTATGGTCTCTCTTTGCGAACCATCAAATGCCCTTACATTCATACGGCTTTGACGGATTTTCCCTACACCATAATTTAGCTAAGTCAGGGTTGATAATGGGCAGATATTGAGCCTTGAGCCATTATCAATCAATACTCAAGCTACAAACTTATCCCTGCATTTGACGGTGATATACAAGGCACGGTTGTGCATAACCCCTTCGAGTGGCAACTCCTCTTCTCGAAAAGAGATTTGATGACTCTCAATGACATGACTTACCATGGTGACCAGATTCTCACCACTTGTTCCCGTCGGCACATATGCTTCATCAAGTACCTTCAACAGTGCTTTTCGATGGTACTCATAACTCATTAATAGGGCCCAAACAGAAATTTGAGCGGGAGTCTTCTCCAAATGCTTGACAATGGAATACTCCTTAGGCTGCATTCTTCGCCAAAACTCTTCAGCCTCACCCTCTGTGATCGGCCTTTTTTGGTTCTCCTTTCTTCGTATCTCTTGAGTTAGTTCTTCTGGAATGTAGCATCTTCCAGAACGTGTCATCTCTTGTGCGGTAGCCGCCTGCACGACAAACTTTTCTTTAGGCTGCTCGTTGCTACTTTCCTTTGTCAAAGCGAATGCTTGATGAGGTGTAGTTATTACAACAAACTCTGGACGGGCCTTTATAGTCAATGAGGCCACTGTTGGTATAAGTGAGTTGACATTTGGTTCACCGATAATCCCATTAGCAATCCAATTTTCGTCTCTTTTAATCATGTTGATGGTAGCTCCTCCATGATTCAGCAGTGGGTTAAGGTTCACATTGGGGGCAGGGGCTTGGAGAGTGATGACTCTGTTATCGATCAAGTCTTGAATCTTATGTTTCAGATTGATACATCCTTCTGTATCATGTCCTGCCCCTCCAGAATGGTACACACAACGTTGATCCGCTCGAAAGAACTTTGTTGTGGGATTAATTGTCCTTGCATCTACTGGTTGAATCAATCCTGCCGCTCTTAAACGCTCAAAGAGTTGGGTACGTGTTTCTGCCAAAGGAGTGAAAACTCTGGGAGGCTTTCTTTCGAGGTTAGGACGAGGTAGATTGTTGGCATTTGGGTTGTTTTGTCTGTGATTTTGGTAGACTGGTGCATTGGCTTGGTGATTTGGTAGTGTATTTTGGTAAGTTAGTGGTTGATTTTGGTAGATGGGCGGTGGTGCTTGGTAGTTTTGTTGTGCATAGTAGATTGGGATTGAAGCTTGTGGAGATGGTGGGTAAATATTTGAGGTGGGGAATCGGTTGGAGTTTCCAATGGCAGAACCAGACCCAAAATACCTTTGCGGCCTTGGCCTTGGGCTAAAAGATACAGCAGACACGTCCTCTTTCTTTTCCCTAGCAAATCCTGTGGCCATGGATGGTGAGGATTTGTTGGCGGCCTGCAAGGCAGTGAGACTTGTAACATTTCCAGACTTGAGGCCATCCTTTATGACCTTCTCCCATTCTGATCAACTCCGAAAACTTCTGTCCCATCATGGGCAACATCCTTTCATAATACTCGGGCTCTTGAACTCGAATAAAAGCAGAGGTTATTTCGCTTTCAGTCATCACAGGTTGTACCTTTGCAACTTCTTTCCTCCAGCGGCATGCATATTCACGATAGTCCTCCGTGGTCTTTTGCTTGATTTTTTCCAAATAATATCTGTCAGGGATAGCTTCGACATTAAACTGAAATATTTCTAAAAAATCTTTGGCCAGAGCCCCCTATATAAACCACTGACGGAGTTCTTGAGACGTGAACCATTCTAACGCCTCCCCACTGAGGCTTCTACTAAACAACCTCATAATTAATGCATCATTTTTCCCGATACCCACGAGTTTGTCACAATAATCTCGTAGGTGAGCCATGGGATTGCCAATACCATTGAAGGTTTCAAATTTTAGAATTTATTAACCTTCGGGTATTTCCAAGTCAGGGTGCATGCAAAGGTCCTCATACTCAAGTCCTGCTATCTTCCTCGAAGATTGGACACTTTTTACTGCCTTAGAGATGGCATCCTTCATAACATTCATTTCTTGTTCACGTTTTTCTTCTCTCAACCTCCACTCCTTCTCCATTTCTTCATAGTGATCCAGCTCCGGTTGAATGGGAAAGCTAGGACATGGTTCAGGGATTGTATAGGCTGGTGGAGTTCGGAATGTTACGGAAGGGTATACAGGTTGGCTAGGCAAAACACGTGGATTATTGGAGACTGGGGGTAGGATTTGGTGTGTTGGTGTGAAGTTTTGGGAGTGATTAGTGTTAGGTGCTTGGTTCGGATTTGGTAATGGTGGTGGTGTTTGGTAGGAAGTGCTGGCATAAGGAGCGTTGGATACAGTTAAGTCGATGGTATGAGGATTAGGGATGGAAGTGATTGGTCCTGTGGTATGGGTAGAAAAATAGTTGGGTAATGGGGAACTTAGTGATGGAAAAGGAGGAGGAGGTCTTCTAGTTTCCAGAGGGGGTTCATTCGATGCCATGGCCAGTTTGGCCAGATCTTTGGTCTGTTGAAGCTCTTTCTGCATATCTGCAATTCGTTGCATTAACTGAGAGATCAACTCACTCTGATCAGCGAGTTCAACATTTCTGATGGTCACGTCCACTATTCCAGTTTCTTCAGAAGTACCAGTCATTTTGCTCTTGCCTTTCTCCAAAGAATGATCAGGGAATGATGGTATGATTGTTTTAGATCTTGTAAAGTAGGGATGGTCGGCCAGTTTGATTTCAACACAAATCAGTTTTTACCTGTAGAGAAAAACAACTCAAAAGACATATGTGTTAGTTTTTGTTTTTAACGAGATATACAAATAAGATGCCATAATAATAAACACACAAATGTCATTTTGCTTCAAGCAGATTAATCCACGAAAATATTTCGGGTGAACGGGAGGACTCAAATGGAAAGAAATTTTTCTTGCAATTGAATTGGAAAGGTCGACTTGCATAAAATCTTGCTATTTTCTCCCAATCATATGCTTTTGTAGGTGAAAGTCTTCAGAATCATTTACTAATAAGGGAGAATAAAAATAAAAAAGATAAGGACCGAGCCTTAAGTAGGTTGCCTACGTATCCACAAAGGAAATCAGGCCCAACGTAGTTTGAATTACATAGGATAACCTAAACGTACCCTATCTAAAATTGATAGAAAGACTAGGCTCGAAAAGAGCTTCCTACGTACCCCCTATGGGCTCAAGTCTCACGTAGTTCTTGATTACAATAAAAATTTAAAAACAACATGACAAACATAAGAAAGTGTTACATGAACCTAAATCTACCCAAAGGTTTCTTTCCTTCTTCTTCAACTGTAGGGTGACGATCCGGTGCTCTCGTTATCTGAACCTACTTTTGTTTTACCTTTTCCCCTCATGGAGGGAGCATTCCCAAAATTTAGTTCCTTAATGTCTCGTTCAATTTCAGGGATCCTTGCAGACGCTTTAGTGATATTATTTATCTCTTCATCAATTTTTGCAATCTTTGTTTTCACCGAGGCTGTTTCCATGTCAACCTCAATAATTCTCTCTTGTAGCATCCATTCAGTTTGGTCCAGTATTGCAAGTCTCCTTTTGGCTACAACTATCCTCTCTCTAGTCTCGACAAATTTTTTGAACATTGACTCTTCAGTTTCTTCATCACCAACAAAGCAATGGGTGAGATTGGTGCGTTGACACTTTTTCCAGACATTCTAGCAAGTTGACCTTCCTGTGATGGACGAATAAAACTTAGGAGATTTTTAGAGTAGACAGTTTATATATTTCTGAGAAACTTGGACAACACTTCAGAAGTAATTTGGACGGACTTTGTTGTTGTGAATTTTAATATATGCTTAGAGTGCTCTAAGAAACAAGAGTGGATTAATTCTGCTTTAGACAAAGTGACACATCACAACACAAAACAATTATATCAAGCAACAAAGAAACAGTTTATATCGCGCCCTAAACTTGTGACCTTTTTATGCCAAAGGTGGGTCTATCGAATTGAAGGATGTATGACGTCATTTGAAACATTCCATTGCTCCAAAACCCAAATTTATACAAGTTTTACGAATAAACTAAATGGGGATACATAATAGGGGAAATGGGATACAAAATATCAGTCCCGCATAGGGGTTCAATCCTAGTCTATGCTTCCAAGGAAAGATCATATGTTTTTGATTTCTTGTCATCTTCGAATGTCCACGCTCTTGGATGCTATGATAATTTGATCCTTCTTTGACTTGAACAAACGATTAAAACTCAACCCTAAGAGACAATGATTTGCTAAATGGCGTATACATCCTTCAAATTTAAACACATAAGCATGATTGTCTTTTATTGACCAATGGGCCAAATAGACACAAGATGGACTTCTAATGGGCCCAAACACGCCTTGGGTGTTGGGTCAACTTAGTTCAAATGCGCTAAATTTGGGATTTGGTTTGACTATACACTAGTCTTGACTAAGAGTGAGGTTTATTTGAAGTGGACTTGTGACCCAAGCTGACTACTTGGGCTGGGACAGTTAACGACCGTTGACTATCCAGTAGCCAACTACATTCGTCAGGGTGTCCCGAGAACAATTTGGTTATCGAACAACTGCGGCCCGCATAATCGTCCTTTAAGTGAAGTAAAAATGTCATTTGACGGAATAAATGATATGCATGCAATGAAAGTTGATATCACAATTTAAGCAAATAAGACACATTTGAGGTAAAACAATTCAATAAATATTAGCAAATAGTCAAAGAGAGTCAAGTTATTATGGTTAGAACCTAATTGAATCCCCAGCGGAAGTCGCCATTTCTGTTATGCCATAATTTTTTATCTATAGAAAAAATCACTTCTTTGAAATGTTCTAAGTATAAAACAATTTGAGAAAATACTTAGAAAAGAGTCGTCACTTAATTTTTTAAAGAAATTAAGAAAACTTATAATTTTCAAAGATTTAAACAGAAAAAATCATTTGAAAATACCAAAGGGATTCGGGGTTCAATTTACATTTCAAGAAAGGTTTAAGCATTCGAAGTGCCCACTAACATGCGGTTGACCTGCGACTTGTCTAAAATATATTTGACTATTTTTAGGAAAATAATGATTTAACATAAAAAATAATAACTTACAATATTTAATTAACTTTGAGAAAATAATTAAATAAATGACACATTTTATTTTTGATTTTTTAGAGAAAGGGATTCAAAATGGAACAATTGACTCGAAATACAAGTGATTAGAATATTAATAAAACAAGATTAATTATAATTTATTTTATTCACTTTGAAATAATAATTTAAACCAATTTAATAAATTAAGACATACAAATCATTTTTTAATTAATTGACTAACCTTTTTGAGAAAAACGACCAAGTATATATTTTTTAATTTAATTGGAAAAGTTTTGACTAACATTTTTAAAGTTTATTTAAGAAAAATATTTTAACAAAAATTTTAAAATGAGTATAATATGAATAAATGAAGAGGCGTTAAAACATATATCTTAAGAATAAAAGGTTTAACTTAATTAAAAAGTATAATTTGATCAACATATTTGATTAATAAAATAAAATAAATATTAAAAGTTAACCAACACAAAGAAAATAACTTATCNAAGTTTATTTAAGAAAAATATTTTAACAAAAATTTTAAAATGAGTATAATATGAATAAATGAAGAGGCGTTAAAACATATATCTTAAGAATAAAAGGTTTAACTTAATTAAAAAGTATAATTTGATCAACATATTTGATTAATAAAATAAAATAAATATTAAAAGTTAACCAACACAAAGAAAATAACTTATCTTTTGGGGAATCTAATTAAGTTAATTAAAAATTATAAAGTTAGAGTTAAACAACAAACAATAAATAATCATAATTAAATAATTAAATAATTAAAGAGTAAGGAGGAAATGAATTTGGGCCAATTTCGCTGAAATTTTGGCCATTAAACCAATCCTGTTTTTGTATACACCGACTGTATATCACTGTATATGAGCGCATATATCAACTCTTTTCATGTATTTCTTGCTTCCGAATACATCTATTTTGCTCCAGCCCTGTATTCCTACGTTTTCGACCTGTATATCAGTGTATATAGCTGTATACATCTTGTATACTACCCATTTTGGACGTTCGGAAGTTTGCAATTTCAAATTCCAGCTTTGTGTCCTGCCTTCAATCTGTTCATCATCTTTTCTACTTGCAGTGGGACTGACTCGAGAGGGAGAAAAAAATGAATTTGGCCTTTTAATGCCCATTTTGAAATGCGAAGGGGTAAGGATCTGAGTCCACCTTGGACTCCATACGGACTCACATGTAGCAAAATGAGGACAAAAATTAGCATTCATATAAAGTAGTGGCTCCAAATTATATCAACAGATATTTAGCGATAAATAAGGCTAAACTAACACCAACAAAAGGCTAAAATCATACCAAGTCATCTGAGCAATTCACTCATGTTGCATATTAGTAGGAAACAAAAGAAGGATATTCAACAAGTTCTAAAAGGAAAAAAAATGAATAGAAGAAGAAGCATATCAGACAACACTCGAACTATAGCAAATTGATCAATTGTATTTGTTATAACAAGCAAATGATGTCTGTGGCAGAAACTAAAAGAGGACATATAGATGGAAAAAATGTTAGATCCTAAAACAATAAAAAAAACTGTAAAACTAGTTATTCATTTTGTATGCCAAATTTGGACAATGAATTATGTCAAATTTATTTTAAGTAGAGGAAGGAAACATTGTTAATATCTATAACTAAACATGGCAGCACCTTTGTTCATACAAATCCATCAAACCTAAGTTCCAAAAGTATAAACAACTATAGCATTCATGAGAAAAAATAAAACAAACAATGGTTGAGTAGTAATATCTAATAATAACAGACTATGTCCAAAGGATATTGAAATTTCCAAATCAAAAGAAAGTGAAAAGCTATCTTGATCACCGAAATGGGATTAAACTTAATCAAAGGATACATTATATTAGTGGAGTTACAAGCAATGTCATGAATTAAAACCAAACGACATAAACACAATCTCAACTAAATGAGAAGATGGGTTATACACCTCTACTAGGCAAATTCAAATAGGATTAACAAAATCCATGACAATGAGAACGGAACTAAGGCAGGTCACCAAGACTATAACTTCTTTCTTATCATATTGACAAAATTCGAACAAACATCGAATAATCCAAACGACGCAGCTGATCAACCCACTGTTGAGATCAAATGAACTTTAAACTATTTTGAACAAGGCAAGACAAAGATCCAACTAATTATATAGGTACAAAATTGATCTGATGAATATAGCAACCAACATGTAATATCAAAGTAACTTCCTTGATGTTTGACTCGTGATTACTACCCAGAGACTCGCAGGGAAAACACATTAAAGCAAAGATTAAAACGAAAAGATCACATACTCTAAATAACCGATCATATACCAAGTATTGAACACACATATCTTGCAACATTGAAAAGTAATATAAGAGGGAGCGGAATTACCTTTCTTGGAGCAGCGAACTAGGAACAATGAGCAGGGGAAAACGATGATTCGTCTACCACGAAATCCGAATATAATCACAAAAACAAGAGACTTGGGACAGAATTTTGACCCTTTTTTCGAAAACTTAAAATTAGAGAACCAAATGATAAAATTTCTTGAGTGTACTATGACTATCGCCAAACAGAAAAAAAACTCAAACTTCAATGTCTCTTCCTATGCCTTCTCCCTTGAATGAAAACTAAGGAGACTATTTATAGAGGAGCGAAAGGGCAGATTTAGGGGGTAAAACCCGTTTGAATTTTGAATCTATCCATTCCTTTTCGAGCCAACAGTGGAAGGGATGGGGAAAATAGTGACTTCCATGAAAAGGGGACGACGAAATGATCGATTAGGGACTGCTAGGGTATGGGTTCACAGAGCAGTTGGATGAGATTTTCGGATTGCAGCGCGATTTCCGCTGGGATTTCGTCTGAGTCTGGTTCTGCGAAGAAGAAGAGTAACGGGGGTGGGGTCGTCTGGTTTTGCACGCTGTTGTGGCTGAAGCGTTAACATTTGGTGGGTTATCTTTGAATTGGATTGGGCCGGGCCAGAGGAGAAAAGGGTTGGGTCGGCTGGGAACTGCTGGAAGGGAAAAAAAAATTAGCAAAAGATGTGGGCTTGGAATTAATTTGAATTGGATTGGAAGAATGGAAATTGGAAAAAAGGAGATAGGCTGCTGGAATGTATGAGGAGAATGGATATTGAATTGGAATTGGGCTGATAATTTTGAGGAGAATCCTTTTGAGATAATTTTCGATATTTATAAAATAACGTGATTGTAAAAATATACATATTTATTATTTAACATTATAAAAATTATTAAAGGACGAAATTTCTTTAGAAATAACTGGAAAGTATTTTGAATAATTTCATAAAACTCATTAATTCAAAATTTATAACCATCACTAATAAAATATTTAAAATATAAAGTCTTTTTGAGATGATTTTTAAATACTCATGAAATACATTAATCATATACATAAATATATAAAACATATATATTATTTAAAAATTATAAAAGTGACAAAACTATTTAAAATAACTTGTAAACTATACATTTTTTGAAGTTTTTATAAAACTAGTTATTTTAAAATCGTTTGAAATTGAAGAAGCTCGACGATTAATTTATATTGTGCAGGGTCAAAATTGGGTGTCAACATCATAAATTGAAATCATGGCTTAATTGTTTCCTTATTTTGAACATTAATATCGTCTTCCCTTTTGTGTGTTGCATGAACCTCTTTGAGTCCACGACGGATCTCTTTTCCTTGCATTTTCGAATCCAGGCATAAAGGCTAAAAATTGAGATACAAGTCAAAAATAGCAAAATGCAGAGCCAAGGCCCAATTACTTTTGTTCCAGCAGATTCAAGCAAAAAAGGGCCCCAAAAGGTCCAAGAGTACGGCCCAATTGTAGAATTCTAATTGAATGGACCCAAGATCTTGTTGACAATTTTTAGTATTAGGACAGGTTCCTAAAGTTGGGCCAAAAGCCCAAATTTGATATATTTTCTCCTTTGCTCTTTATTTCTTTATTATGTTGACTAACCATTTATTTGATTATGGTTTAATTTAATTAAATTCTCATAGATTGCCATTTCAACTTTTTATCATAATTATATTAAAAATATTTATATCCCTATATTTGTTATTAGTCTTGCCATTTAAATTATTCTCCTTTAGAAAAATTCTCCCTTAGTTCATCTCCCCTTAAGATAAATAAAGTGTAAAAATAATAATAGTAATAAATAAATAAGTTAAAATAAATGAGTTCTTTTACTTAGTTAAAATTTCAAAAATTAGTTAAAATAAATGAGTTCTTTTACTTAGTTAAAATTTCAAAATTAGTCAAAGTCATGATGAGTTCTTTTACTTAGTTAAAATTTTAAAATTAGTCAAAATCATTTTAAGTCAAATCGCCAGTCAACCGCAAGTTAGCGGCATTCCGAGGGCCTAACACCTTCTCGGAATGTACATTAAACTTCGAATCCTTTTATTTTCAATTGATTTTATCTGTTTAAATCTTTTGAAAATCTTAAGATTTTTTTCTTGGTTTTTACTAAAAAAATTAAGTGGCGACTCTGTTCTTTTGAAAATTCGATTTCTCTTAAATCATAAGTTTAATCGATTTTTCAAAAACTTAGTCATTTTTCTTTTATATATATTTTCCTAGTAAAACACATGTCAATCAAAAGGTCTAAATTAAGCTTATTATTAGATTTATCTGGAAATATTGATCCACCACATAACCATAATTAATATAATCTATACCTTTGTTGCACCTCATGCTCAGTTGAATGATCAGTAATATCATCTAAACATTTAATATGCTCAATTAATTTATATGTTAACAATCTACTAACACTAGAAAAACAATCATTATCGGGTGACCATCCCGTTAATTCAAACATCATTTCTTGTCTAGCCAAAACTCCTAAAGTATTAGCGCCATTTAAAATTATAGGACTGCCATCTATTATCATTCCGAATAAAATTTCTACATCTTGTAAAGTTATGGTAGCCTTGCCAGTTCGCATGTAAAAGGTATACGTTTCTGGACGTCACCTTTCAATTAAAGCAGAAATTAATCCGGAGTCATACGACACATATCCTACATCAAGAATTCCTTGAAATATACAATTTTTAAAATACTGACGAATGCGAGGATGTAAAGGATGATATTTTATATCTTGCCAAAATTCAATATCACCGCGACGCGTATCTAAGCAAGAATTCTCTTCCCTTAAGCTACCGTTCCAAATTCCTTTGGAACGATGATGAACTTGAATTTTTAATACATCATACTCTATTGGACCAGGATATACATACATATTTGACGGATGCATATTTATATACAAAATATAAAAATAAGTGTTAGTGTTAATATAATTACTTAAAGATGAATATATTCACAATACCATATAAAAGTTAAAAATTAATTAATTAAAAATAAAATAAATCCAAACTTACCTTATAGAGGAAAGACCTTTGAAAAAATTTGAAAGGAGAGTTGGAAAATTATAGTTGAAATTTGAAGGGAGATTTCAACCAATTTATAAGAAAATTTTAAATGAAACACATGAACTTTTTCTATTTTTTAGGCATGCATGTGAGTCGAATTTTTTTTTTAATATGACATGTGAATGTTTGAACAATTGAAAAAAAAGAAAGTTGGAAGGAAATTTCGCTGCTTGTTAGTGAAAAAAATTAATTTAATACGATTTAAAAAAAAATCATTGACAGTGATATTTATAAAAAAAATAAAAACAAATTGGCAGCGATTTCTAAAAAAAAATATTTTTTTTCCACGAAATTTGTAATAACGCTGCAACAACAGCGATTTTTTTTGTTTTTAGAAAACATTAACGAAAATCGCTGCCAAGGCAGCGATTTCCAAAAAAATAAATAAGTTTATTTTTATAAAAACGCTGGCATAGCAGCAATTTTATAATTTTTTCTTAAAGAAAATCGTAAAAACGCTGCACGGGCAGTGATGTTCTGAAAAAAAATAAAAGAACTCCATCAAAAATCGCTGCCGATTTAATTTTTTTATTTATTTATTTACAATTAGATGTTGACTGGTTGACAGAAATTTCAAAAAAAAATAAAAATCAAAAGAATATTTCTACCAAAATCGCTGCCAATTTTTTTTAAAAAAACTAGTTCCACCAAATCGCTGCTAAGGCAGCGATTTCAAGATATATATTTTTTTTGTAAAAAAACTGCCAAATGGTTGAAAATTGCTGCCTTGGCAGCTTTTTAGTTAAATTTTTTTCTTTTTTTTTTTTAAATTCGTTTCTCTTCAATTTATTTTTTTTGGAAAATCATTTTTCTTAATTTTTTTTTTCGTTTTGAAAACAAGGCAATGTGTTTATTAAAAATAATTTTTTTAACAAAAATCGCTGAAAAGGCAGCCTAATACGACACTGATTACAGTTCGTGCCTCATTTTGATGATTTCTATGTCGAGTGCAAAATTTTGGGTGGAATCAGGTTGCCTATCAGCGATTTTAAAAAATAATAATTGTTCTTTCATAAAACTTTTAAAAAATAATTAAGAAAAGATTTTCAAAAAAAATAATAATTTAAGGAACGATTTTCCAAAAAAAAGATTTTACAAAAAATCTGTCAATTTTTTTTTCCTATGAAAACGCTACCATAGCAGCGATATTAGTTGGAGGAAAAAAAATTAGAGTTAAATAATCGCTGTTGTACCAGCGATTTTAGTGAAAAAAAGAAAAAAAAAATTGGACAAAAATCGTTGCCCTAGCAGCGATTTTTATTTTTAACGGAGTAACCGGCGTTAATATGTGTCAGAGGGAAATCGCTCCGGCATGAGCGATTTTGCCCTTTTGGTTTAAAAAAAATATGATGTTCCCTTTTGAAATTTTTGGCAATTTTTTTTTTTACCCTTTTAACTCCGGACTCATATATTGAACTACATTAATTTATAAAGGGATTTTATGGAAGAATAATTAGTTACTACTGTTATTGATTTATTAAACCTGTGAATTTTATAAAATTGTGTGTATTTGAAAGTTTGTAATAACATGTAATCACAAATATTCATTTATAAAATGAATGTGTCTATATTTGCTCATTTGGTAAGGTTATATAAGAGTTGAGAATTTTTTTTATAGTTTTCACAAATTAACTACTAGACATTCAAATTGTTTGTCCATATAAAATTTCAACTTCAGATCAACCTGATCTCAAATTACACACTTGAAATCATGTCCAAACGCGCACTAGGTTAAGAGTCATTTTGTATGACATCAGTATGAACACCAAAAGCTTTGGAAGAATTGATAAAATCTTTGTAGAGAATGGATTTGTAGAGAGGTGGATTAGAGTCATTCAATAGGACTTTTGCTGGCTCAACGATGCTGTTGGGAGTCGGATTCACAAATATGGCTATTGATGTTCTTGCTTCCTTTGAATTTGTTACTGCTCTATGCTCCACACTTCTTAGCTTCCCGTTACTGATTATCTATTTCATTCATTAAAATTACACAAAAAAAGATAAAATTAATGTGAGAGAAATCATGTACACATGTGCATAATGTGAATGTTCATAAATAAATATACCCTTTAACTTAACTTCAGCTATCATCTATGTCGTCCTTCAACTTTGGGTGTGCATGTATAAGTAGACATTTAAACTTGTCTAAAATTGAACAAGTAGATACACTGTCCTACGTGGTATAATACACGGAGGAAGCCACATAGGACACAAAATTGTTATGTAGGACGCCATATAGGACGAATGTGTCTATTTGTTCAATTTCTTAATTACAAATTTAAGTGACTATTTGTGCACACTCAAAATTGAAGGGCATAGTTATCTTGTAAAACCAAGTTAAGAGACATATTTATGTATATATTATATCTTTTTTATAAGAAAAAACAATCATATAATCTTATATATATAACGTCTATTATCAGTTTAAAAAGTATATTAATAGGTACATACCTCTAATTGATTGCCTATGTTGACAACAAAGGCATTAGGCACAGCCTCAACACACATCCACTTTCCATCTACCAAAACTTGAAGTCCACTTACATTGCCTTGATATATTATTGTTATGAGGCTTGGATCAAGATGTTTTAGTATGCCTAAAGTCAAGCTTGGATCTGGACATGCTGGATAATTATTTGCTGACAACAATTGAACTTCACTTTGTTCATCAAAGTAACCTGATTCAATTCCTAATCCTTGACAAATTAGCTCCAAAATTGTCAAACTTAGCATCCTTATTTCCGCTACGTATCTTCCCACAACTTCTCTGTTATCAATAACAAAATACATCAGTAATTCAATTCGATTTCTACTAGATTATTGTAGTACGTAGTCTGTTTAGCCAAGCTTCTAAAGACTTGAAAGTACTATATATATAAATATTGTTCTTATTTTAGAGATTTGAGATGTTTGACAAATTTTGAGTAGTAGCAGAACTATATTTTAAATACTATTTTTTTTAATATCAGAACTATATCGGAAAACCTTAGTCAAACACAAATTGTTGCTCTAATATTATCAAAAGCGCTTTTAAAATTGATTAACTAAACACAAACTGCTACTTTTCAAAAAGTACTAGAACTACTTGTGAAAACCTTAGTCAAGCACAAATTGTTGCTCTAATATTATCAAAAGTACTTTAAAATTGATTAGCTAAACACAAACCGTTACTTTTCAAAAAGTAAGAAGATTTGAAATTTTAGCCCAAAAAAAAGCTGTAGATCCACCAAAATGGGATGAAAAGTGGTTGAACAACTATTATTATTGTTTAATTACCTGTAGGTAGCTGGTTTATCAGGCCAGCTTTGCATGCATTTCTCAAGAGGGTGACAAGGGTGTTTTATATTATCCCTCCATAAATGAACACCATTTTTAACTTCTTCTTGGCTCCCTGTGAAGATCCATCCTTTTCTGCTTGCTACATGTACTTTTTCTTCATCGGTCATGTTGTTGAAAAACTCTTCAAAGGTTGACAATGTTTGAGTCGCCACGTTCTCTGGGATTCCATGGTTGATCACCTATATAGAAACAGATTCAGGATTTGAATATAATGAATTCAAGTTTGGAATTCTATCACATCGTCACATGCGTACAATTAAGAAGATTTGGACAATCTATTATTTGTTCACATCAAGTGAAACTTTTAACATATATTAAGGTCTAAGGTAAAGTTACTAAATTCAAATGAACTGGTTTGACTACATATTCCGCCTTTGATCGCCTGGAATTTTTTAGTCTAGAGATCAAGATATATACAAGATACACATATTATAAATTATATATACATATAACATATAATATTGGAAATGAGATTTCCTCGCCACTTACAAATTCAATAGAAGAAAATGATATGTTCAAATCTGTTATGTTTAAAAATGAAATACCTCTTACAAAAAGACCTTTAGATTTCAATAAAATTGTAAGTGAACTATAAAATCAATTCTCCCCCTGATGCAAGTGGTCAAAGATTTACATATCGGATAGAATCCTTAAAAAATACTAATAATATTATTAGTACTAAAGAAAAGTTGATCTATACATACCTGGAAAAAACCAAATTCTTGACCAGCTTGCAAGAGTTGCTTAATTGTTTCATTTTTTTGTGATTTTCCAAGATCAATAACTGGGATTTTGTTGCATATAGGTATAGGAGCATCACCTGGTCTTTCTTCTTGGGGAAATTTAAAGCAATGAGGCACACATTCAATATTGAACCATTTTGTGTTATGTTTCTCCATAATTGTCCTCAAATCTCCTTCATGGATAGTGTATCTTATGCTATAATTAATACTAATAATTAATAATTATAATTAATATATAATAATTAATTATATATTTTTAATTAATCAATTAGCCCATAACTCACATGACTATTTTATTGCAAAAATTATTTTTAGTTACGTCTCACGTTAGCACTCCAACTTTAATTTCATTGACATATTGAACAACTTGCGTTTTAAAAAAAATATAAAGCGTAGCCGGCCATGGAGTTTCTTTAAAAAGAAATAATTCCAAAAAAAAAATACGTGAATATTTAATCTATTTGATCTAATTGATAGATACCAAACCCGATCCATTATTTAGATTTGATCAATAAAATGACAAAAAAAGTGGATTGATTCGTTATTGATTCTAAAAAATCTCTATAGTGATTTTAGCAATTCAACTAAAGATTATGATTAAATATCCTTCAATGATGGCGACATTATTTTATATGTAGATCACTTGAAATAATACTTGTCAGTTGTCACATACAATTATTATTTAACTATAACCAAAATTATATTATTTAACAATAATTATTTCTCTTTCATACCAATAATCATACAATTGTAAGTCGTAGCCAGTTAAGCATACAATATTTTTAAAATAAGATGAAATTGATACTAGATACAAAGACATAGGATTCAAACAAATAATAACTACAAATTACATTTCTAAGTTTTTTTCATATCCACTTCCAACAAACTAAAACTATTAGTGTTTTGTCATAAATTATCTACAACAGACGAAGCTAATCTATTACCACCTATAACTTAATTAAATTTTGTGACTAATAATACTCAATAAAAATGATGCCAATCTATTTTAATTTTTTTGGGTTGAAAATCTTAGTGGACAAAAATCTTGCTACAAAG
>NC_064288.1:4409008-4433854 GCF_019186545.1 Solanum stenotomum | reverse complement strand
TCCAACACTGAAACAGATTAAGTTGATTAGGTGCGAGAACAAATCTCTGGAGGGTTTAAGCAAGAAGTCGAAGAGAATGAAGAAAACGACCGTATAGACCTCATTCATCACTATCTAAGTAAGTAGAAACAATCTCCTCTGTGCTGATTGAGTATCTAACTTGATAAAAATATGTATAATCTTCTTGTTCCTTTTTCTAATTTGATGCTTGCTTTTGCTTAATTGCTCCATGCATGTTGATTTCAAATTGCAGCAAAAGCACAGACAAAGAGAATGGAATTCTTTCTTAGCTAATTGTTGCAACCATGCTCATGCTCAAATATATAGAGCCGAATTGCCTGTCCTTTTTCTGTATGTTTTAGGGTGATTGATGACCAATATATATCAGATGGTATTTCTTGTTGTAAAATCATGCCTTTGTTATGCAGCTTTATTATTTTACAACATTGTTTCTTGTTTGTTTTTTCGTAATTTAGTAGTCATCTTACACCTTCTATATATGCAGCACTTGCAAAATTCAACTAAGGATACAATTGAAAGCTGGTTGAATACAAGTATACCTCCTTATCATCAATCAATTAGAATATTGAAAGATGAGTATTCGCTGATATGTATAAAAGCCATCTATGTTGTTCAAACTCTTCAAAAATGTTGTCCCTTCCGTGTTGGATTTCACATAGTGCATTTTTGGAAGTTCTGACATGAGTGGATCAATATATTTGGGGAGTTTGAGCATCATAGGAAGCTAGATAGATACCATCTCTCAAACTCATAATCAGCTTCCCAGGAGGTCAATGGCGGAGTCCCTGAATTTATCCAAGTTGACGACATGGGCACTTGTCTCTTACCTTTGACAACCTCAACAGAGGCATAAAACTCGAGCTCTTTCAAGTTCCATAGTCAATTTTCCACTCGCTTGGTCTTGTGTGTTCCCATGACAGGCGTATGCAGGAGGGGTTCACGTGAACTCATGTTGCCCTCCTGAAATCATATATAGTAATAGTAGTGTTATATTTTTTAAAAAATATTTAAATATAAATGTGTGAACCCACACTAGACGTATGAAATAATGCAATGATGATTTGGTACACCTTTCTGGGTGAATTTAGAAATTTGAATCTTGCATCTATCTTGTTGTATTTTTCTTTCTAAAATTAGGTAACACCTCTCTACGTGGTGATTGATAGCACTTTATATATATAGTTTAATAATTCAAAATTTTCAAGTTTGTCAACATTGAAAATTCCTAATTTTTTTTAGCACTATAATTTATTTATATAATTAAACCAAACGTGCATATTAAAACTAGAAATACGGGATGATATAACATACAATCAATGGTTCAATCAATCTCAATGCCTCCAGCGCGAAATATATATATATCGTAATAGTGCGCTCATCATGTCAAAATCCTGGATACGTCTCTATCCATGTGCCAGTGCTACTAACTCTTCAGGATACCTTTGGATGTTACTGCCAAAAACTCTGTTTTCCAACAACGGTTGGCGTCCACACATCATCCAGCACAATGAAACATTTGTCTTCTTTGTCAATGGATTCACACACTATCTTTGGCAATTCCTTCACATCCATGTCTTGATATTCTGTAGTTAGTTATTTTCTTGAACTCTTTTAGAATACTAAGAAAGACCCGGCACCTTTAGTTTGTATTACAGGCCTACGTTAATCCAAATGGTCAGGAAAAACTCAAAGGAAACCTGAAGATCATTGAAATTGACTCTTTTCTTTTCGTTATTATTGCTTTCATTAGTCGTTGTCTCATAACTGAGGCTGTCTCTTTGACATGACAAGTTAGAGTTGCAAAATTAACACAACTACAAAAGTTTTTTCTTGTTGAATATAAGTACACCTCCCGGTCACCAACCAACAAATTTACAATTTTTTGCAGCATAGAAAACTAAGGCGATTTGAAAGTAGTTTCGATAGTCTTAGATTTAAGCTCATCGACATATATAATACTTCACCATGCACTTAAAATTTTGAGGTTTGTTATCGTTGAATTATTGTATTTTGTGGCAGCTATTGAAATATTCTTTTTTTCACTACTGCCCCACGTATTGTCCTTTTTCTTCTTTCATTTGCTTGACAGTAGGAGACTAGACTGTGTTACGATCCAAATTCCAAGAGCCGTTACAAAATACATAATAGTTGTTCACTCTGATCCTTTGCGCTACCAAATATATGTGTTTTTGACCATCAACTCCAAACATATTGTTCCCTTAGTCTTAGCAATGGCATCTTCACATTCTTTACTAGATTTACACGTGTCTTAAATTTTTTGAATATCTTTCTATATTCTAATTTAATCAGACATCGGTCGGGCCCATGGAAAAGACTTGAGGTAAAAAAAAAAGCGTATTGGTAAAGTTGATAGTGTGTTTTCAGCTTTTCCCTTAGTGCTCTCTGCTTTCTCCTTTTCTCTGTAATAATAATGAAAGATCAGCAAAATGGATCGAGCTCTATATGTTAAATGAATAGTTAGATTGAATAAAAACTTCATCGTTTAAACGGTTGTTGAACTATTGAAAAAATAAGGGAATAAGGTCATTTGAGATGTCAATCCATTTTAACCAAAAACATCATGTCCCATCATAAAATTCCTTTATATGCTAAGCAAGTGTCAAAGAAGAATATAGTCAAGTATAAAACTAGCAAATCAGATATAATTTTAAGTGATTTTTTATGAGTGTATTTTCCAAAAGAAAAAAAGCAAATAACATAGTTGTATTATTGAGCCACTTTACAGCTACCACCTAAAGCAACTTACTACTCCAATTCAACTCTAGTTAGATTACTAGAGATAGAGATTCTTCCTTTTTCTTTCAACATTTAAACCTTCATCTATTTCATTTCCATGAACTTCTTTCTAATTTCACCTATTACATAAACTCGGAAATATATATTTGTTGGAGTCCGAATCTGAAAATTATTACCCTCATTTTTACCCCATATTGTTTGTTTTTTTTTCTGGATGAAATCTGCTTTCAATTTTAATTATGATTGAATCAGGAAATTGAAGATACTAAACAGGCGTAAGAGAGTTACAAGTTGGTTTCACTTGTTAACTAACTGTAAGTCATCTTCTTCATGAATTACTTTTTTCCTATTGATTATTATATCAGAAAGTGACATTCTTTGTTGAAGAAAATTGGAATTAAGAAAAAAGGTTTGTGATAATAAGGTGGTGATTAATCTATTTTGCTGGAAAATTTCTATATCTTTGTCTATATATATTATTTCATCTAATTGTTACTGCTACTAGGTCTGGACGAGTTCATTATCCTGGCTAACATATTATTTCCTAATCTATCTTGAGAGAAACTGATCCTTTGTCTTTCTTGGGGGCTCTACTCCTGTTTGAAAAAAGGTCCATGCCTTGTCCTTTTTTGTGACCTTAGGTCTAGTCTTTTGGGGCATTATTTCTATTTTCTTTAGTTGTTCTATCAGGTCTTGTATATTTTTATCCTGTTTTATTTTTTCTTCAGGAATTTTATTTTCTCTTAAATAAAAAGGAAGAGGCCACGTCATTTGAAGGATTAATTTGTAACGAAGACAAAGAGATTAATACCATAAAAATCTTGACTAGAATAAAAATTCAAGACTATGAGATAGAAACCCTCGCTCAAGTAGATTCAGGATGTACGAAGAGTATAATAAATAGATGCATCTTTCCCCCAGAAGTAATAAAAGATTTCCTAGAGCCACAAAACGCCATGCAAATGGATGGATCCTCTAATATATATGAGCATTACGTTAGTAATGCAAAAATAAGTTTTTTAAACACTTGTGCAGACTTTTATAAACCTACCTATATGTTAGAAAAAATATGGGTAAGAGATCTAAATATTAGGGTAGACTTTGTTTTAGGATTAGATTTCTTACTACTTAATAATGGAAGTTGTCTCCTTACCAGAGATGGAATAATATTCTCAAAAAACACTACTCAAACCACAATAACAACCGAATCTATTCCAACAAAATCTAGATATCTTACAGACACCGGTGAACTTAGCCCAAATACTCCAAAAAATGCGACAAAGGAGAAGAGTGCACTTGTACCAAGATACATATTGCATATGAAAAAGAAGAAATTGAACTATTAGAACTTAGCGTTTCATAAACAGATGATGTAGAGAAGAATATCACCTTAATAAATAAATACAGAGCTTTACAACTTTAAAAAAGGGATTACAACACATAGGAGTAATAAAAAATCAAAAGGATCTAGAAGAAGTAATTCTTATTCTAGATAAACTAGCAAGAATCCTTTAGTCTTTTTTCCCTATTCTGTAGTCCTTGTTATATTAAAACTAGCTGGTAATCTTCTTACACTTTTTGGCAAAGTGTCAGCCATCAACGGATTTGATAAGTCTTTACCCGCTACCGTTTGAACGGGACTAGTTGTACCTTTAGCTGGTACAATTGCTTATTCTACATTCTTTGGGGGAATGTACACCCTTCTTATCCATTTTAGACCGAGATGGAGAACTCCTTGTTCTTTTGGATGATCTTATGTTTGTAATGGTTGGGTCTGATTGATTTCGAAATGTAAAATTTTGATTCTTTCTTGTAAAAGGTAGATGTGTTGCGTCATTTTTTCTTTTTCTTTTTCTTTTTCTTTTTCGAGCCTCTCGATGGTCTGGTTTGTCTTTTGAAGCCTTCTGTCATTAAAAAGCAGTGGTCGCAAAATATTATTTTGTATGTGTCTTTCTGGTTATTATATTGTGGGAAAGGATTTGTGATTTGTCTTAAGCTTGGACTTAGAAAATAATTTGATCCAAGAGTTCCTCATGCGTAATCTAAAGCTTCGTTTAGGTCATTGAATCCTTTGAAGAAAGGAGTGGGGAAGTCTTTTATTGAGTCTATTACTTCCGTCCACGTTTGAAAAATTCTGGCCAGTCTTTCTTGGACTACCACATAAAACTTGAATTTTTTGTCTTCATTTTTTTCTGTGAAATAATGGCTTAGCGAATTCATTACCGAAATGAAGTAACTATTGTCTCGTGGCACTTTGTTATATGCTATCCATAAATTGTCTATCAAACATCTTTGTGGTCTATCTATCTTTGATTCTGGCTTTATTCTGAAATGTAAGTTGGATGGGGTAAAATATTAAATTTTGTCTTATGAAATGCAGTCTTTCAATGCTTGGGGTGTTCAATCTTGCTTCATTTAATTTCGTCTGGTTTGACCAAGGTATTCTTTAGTAAAGTCTGTAGATATAAGTCTTTGTCTATTTCGTCTGTAGTGCTGCTTGAGCTGGAGGCCCTGACTTTGTCTTTCCCTGTACTCATGCTGAAAATAAACAGCTAGTCTTCATGAGTCTGCTAAGCTGATCTGCTAACAAATTATCTTTCCCTTTGATATGTTCCAGGGATATATTATATATTGATGTGACATCTAAAAAATTTGACCATCTTCTTTTACTACTACCTTTTCCATCTATCTTTTGATGAAATTTTACAATAGCTTCGCAATCAGTTCTTACTAAAAATTTCTTTAGACTAAACTACGGGTATAGACTGGAGGAAGACACACAAGAAGAAAGTAATGACGAGACAACACGTAGTTTAAAAGAATTTATGGAAACTGCCTCGACTAGTTCAAGTCCCTTCCAAAAAACCACACCTGTACCACCGGTAGAATATACCATAAGTAACTTACCAAGGCACAGAGTCTTTAGACAAGACCCAGCTATGGAACCAGAAATGGTTAGACCAATAGGAATAAGAATGTCAATAGAAACTCCTATAAAACTTCAAGAAGGGGGAGATAGAGGAAAAATACTAAATATAGCAGCACATGACCCCCAATTATGGAATTCAGTAATAGACATATGGAAAGGTATAGTGATAGCAGACTACATACATCATTATAGTGAAACAGATGCATAAATCATGTATAGGTATATGGAGACCTTTTCAGGAGAATCAATTAAAGGATTCTGTGAAGCATATAAAGTAGCTTACCCTCAAAAGTTCCAAGAATTGGTAAACATGGGACCAAACCCGTACAACTTTACTAGTAAAATATACAGCCTAGTAACAGGAGAAGACCCAAATAGTGAATTAGTAGTATTACAAAAGAATCCGTTAATTAAACTAGAACAACGTAGCATAAATAATTGGTGCCATATAAAGAACTTCCTAAAAGACTTCTTCTATTATTGCGCCATAAGTGGTAACACGTTTGACCAAAGTTTAGGAAAGAAACTTTTTAATAAGCTCCCTGGAGCCCTAGGAAGAGAAATAGAAGAAAGATGGAATAAAAGAGAAGGAGTAATACAAAATCCAACAGCAAATTGGTCCATAAAACATAAAGTACAACATGTAATGGAGATACTACAAGAAAAATGTACAAACATACAAATACAAAAACAATTGAAACAAAGTGAGACTGATTTCTGTAAAAATATACATACAACGCAAAATTACAATCAAAGTAAACCACAAAGAAAGTATAAAAAGCCATATCAAAGTAAACATGAATACAAACCTAAGAGAAAATACTATTTAAGGAAATCAACTGCAAGAAAACCCTATCTAAATAAAGACAGACATGTAAGAAAACATAGTAATAACAAGATTTATAAAAATAGACTAGCTTGTTTCACATGCGGAAGTGAAGAACATCTGGCTAATACTTGTCCAGGAAGAAACAACAATAGGACAAGAAATGCCCAGCTTATAGAAGATTTCCAAGAAACCCTGATAAATGTAGATGAATATATGTCAGATAACGAAAGTATATATTCAGTAATAAGCATAAATGCCTTAGAAGGAGAAAGACAAGACTCATTGGATTTAGAAGGAGAAACATTAACAAACGAAATAAAGTTAGAGAAGCTAGATTTAAATAACCTAAATAACCACACCTTTGTCAATATACAATGTGACCACGAATTTTCCAAGTGAAAAAGTTTAGATAGCCAGTGATGATTCAAAAACCCCGGAGGAAGCAGAAGCAGATGATGATGAGATCATTTCTGTTGCTGACAAAAGTAAAGGTAAAGTCACAGGAGTAGACTTTTCAGGTAACATACCCAAAGTACTACTGCAAGTGAAATGGAGCCTCCCAAGGAAAATTCGTCCTGGTTGATTGGAATGCTTAAGGTAAATAAAACCTTTGAACCTGACCCAAACATCCTGCAGGAACAATGGACCCATCCTGACAATCAAGTAAAGAGAAAATGGTGTGTTTCTTCTTATACTCTTAAGCAAAGAGAATCCTTTAGAGATTTATGGATAAAGGCATGAGAAGAATTGGTTGTGAAATAGAATTCTTCAAATGGTTTGAAATGACTGGTAGGATTGAAAATTGTGTTGTGTCATTGCAAGTTATCATTAACAAATGGTACACTGCTGTTGAATCTATCACCCCTCCTCTAGAAGGAATTAACATCCCTATTGCAGGTACAGTAATCAAAGCTTCTCCTTTCAAAGAGAAAAGTGATAAGACGGGTGGATTACTCACATCTGCAGACATTGACCGAGTAGTTGAACAGAACAATTACTTCAACCAAATCCTTCATATTATCTCTAGACAAATAGAAGATGCTAAGCCTAGCCTTAGTGGAAGACCAACTCCGGCTTTCACTTCTTCTAGGCATAATATTGAAACCTATCCAGGATTCAAAATCCCTGAAGTTTCCAAAGAAAAATTCCCTAAACTTTCTAATACTTTTGAAGTAACCGGAAACATCATTGAGAAAATCAATGCACAACTCAATAACTTCAACATCTCTGTAAAAGATAATAAAGCATCAAAAAATGTTTCTACCCTCCAAAGAGAACCTAATTCCAAATCCCAAGAGAAATCCAATCTTCTCTAAAAACTTGCCAATAGTCGTTTTCACAATATGAAAAATCTACCATAACAAACCTTCTTTCCCAGATTTGCAGTATGAAGAAAATGCCTTCTTATCTACTTCATCTCACGAAGAAAGAAGCATCACTGAATGGAATATTGATGGCCTAGCTGAGCATCAAGTTTACAATAAACTCCATGAAATGGGTGTTGCCATTATTGCATATAAAATGTGTGGGTTGGCAGACAGGGATGCTGCTAACATGATCATTGCAGGTTTTACATGAATGTTGAAACACTGGTGGGATAACTACTGTACTGATGAGATCAAACAACTCATTATTAATGCCACGGCAACAGAGACAGTTGTAAAAATGGAAGGAAACACACAATCTACATCTAATGTCACTAGGGAAGATGCTTGTGCTACTCTCCTTTACCACATAGCTAAACATTTTATTGGAGAACCAAAATTATTTCAAGATAGAAGTCTCCATATTCTGAGTAATCTAAGTTGTCCAAACTTAGACAACTTTATCCATTATAAGCATGCCTTTCTTAGTAAATTTATGATTCGTCCAGATTGCAATTTGGATTTCTGGAAGGAACGCTTTATCAGTGGCCTACCTCCATTCTTTGCTGATAAAGTAAGAACAAAAATCCAAGATTGCAATAATGGTAATATTCCTTATGGCAATCTTACTTATGGTGATTTGGTAAGCACCATCAATGTTGTAGCCCTTGAGCTTTGCACAGATATTAAACTCAAATATCAGCTCACTCGAAAAGAACTTGGAAGTTTCTGTAGAGATTTTGGTTTTATCACTCCACCTGATAAGATCAAGAAAGATAAAAAAGAAAAATCCCATAGGAAGAAATCTCAAAGAAGAGATGACTCTACCAGATCAAAGAAAAAGAAACATAGGTCCAAGAGGCCTAGGGATACCAAATTAGATGTATGTTGGACATGTGGAAAGACTGGCCACAAAGTTAGTGAATGTCGCTCCGGTGTCAAGAAAAAGAAGATCAATCTTCTTAATATGGACGAAGAAACCAAAGTTAAATTACTTGCCATACTTGATGAACCTTTCTCTGAATCTTCAGGTACATCTGATGAATACAGTGATGATGAAGACATTGATCTTAATTATGATTCAGACAAAAGCCAGTCATGAAAAGATTGCACCTGCACTGAAGCCTTTTGTACTTATGACAGTACACCTCATATTCGAGTACTTTCTGACCATTCAAAAGAAGCTCTCTTTGATGTTATTCAACACATTAATGATAATGAGGCTGGGAATCATTTTCTCCTAGAACTCAAAAATCTACTTCTCAATACGGATAAACCAAAACCCCGTCCGATAATTGAACCATTCAGCATGAAGCAAATCATGAATCGTTCAGATAACCATTCTAAACCCTCCATTTCAGATCCTCGTCATGAAGTCTCTAGTCTCAAAGAAGAGATTAGAAATATCAAATCTCGACTTTGTATCGTTGAGACTGATATCCTCAGCAATCAAGTTCCTAAAAGAACTACTTTTCATGACCTTGAGTCTAACCAAAGTTCTTCTCACGAAGATGATGATAACATTGGCATTGACCTTTCCAATATCAATAATGATCACCTAGCCGAACCTATAGTTACCAATACAGGTAATGACACTTCTACTTCTGCAGCACCAGGAGTAACAGTAATATCTTCTATTAGACCACAGAGTCATCATATACCTGTAAAAATAGTTGTTAGTAAACACTTTGTTATTAACAAAATTGCTTTGCTTGACAGTGATGCAGATAGGAATTGCATTGTAAAAGGTATTATTCCAACTAAATATTTGCAAAAAAGTACTTCAAAACTATACTCCGCTACAGGAGAACCTTTGTAAATAAATTATAAGCTTTCTAAAGCTCATATTTGCAATAATGGCTTTTGTTTGACAAATGATTTTGTTATTACTGAAGATATCAATGAAGATATTATTTGGGATGGTCTTGGTAGGGACAGTTTTGGTTAACTCAGGGTTAACCGCTTGAGTAAAGGATTCAAGTGTCTTCATAGCATAACTTGCTTTGGTTTGGACAGAACTAGAAGATGTTTCCTGAACTGGAGGTTTTGTTGGTCTAAGATTGATCAACTTTGGTTGGGGTGGACAAAGAAGCTTTGAAAGCTTTGGTTGAGTAGGGCAAGGTAGCCTTGGAAAATCGGCTAATGCTGTGAACTTGTTTTGAAAGGTTAGTTCAGGCCTTAATGAAGGTTCAGCTTTTGCTGGAGTGAGTGGCGGAGGAACAAATGGTCAAGCCATTTTTGCTTTTGGAAGATTGTTATCTCCTTTAGAGGGAGTGATTGGTCTAAACGGCCTCATGTTTTCCCTGCAAAAATTCACGGGTTAGGAAATCAGGTAGAGAATTGAGCCTTTGTATAAAAGACTAAGAAAAAATTTAGTTCCTTGGAGTACTGAACAAACCCAAGCTGTCATCCATGTCAAAGCTCTTGTACAAACTATTCCATGTTTAGGAATCCCAAACCCTAATGCTTTTATGATTGTTGAGACTGACGCATCTGATGCAGGTTACGGAGGAATCCTTAAACAAAAAGTAGATCTTGAATCTACAGAACAACTAGTTCGTTTTACATTCGGAATCTGGAATTTCGCACAAAAAAATTATTCTACTGTTAAAAAAGAAGTTTTATCTATCGTGCTATGTATCATGAAATTTCAAGATGATCTTATTAATAAAGAAATTTTACTAAGAGTAGACTGTAAATCTGCTAAAGAAATTTCAAAAGCTCACATACTTGTCTGACTTTTGGAATAAAATCCGCTACATAATTTAAACTTCCTAAAAACCTTTGAAGTTGGATTTTGCAGAATTAAAAGAGAAAGAACTTACAAGAAAACTGAAGTTTATTGCATAGCTTCAAACATAAGAACAAAGGAAACATATTACAAAGAGAGAGAGAGAGGTTTTCAGAATAATGGGAAATTTTCTGATGCCTCTAAGTGTTAAGCTCATGCTCCTTTTATAGGAGAAATGAGAGATTGCCTTTATATCTTAGGCGTATACATGGACGACTAGAATATTGCCGACAATAAAAAAGGTCCTACTAAAAAGATAGTGGAAACATTATGGTCTACTTCTTTTGTCAGAAGTGGTTGAGTGGGAATCTCCTTTTGATAAAGTAGAGATAATGGAAATGTCTTTTCCAAAAGTATTTTGTCTTGTAGCTTCTCATTGGATGTTAATCTAGAATAGTGAAATGCCACTATATGAAAAAATAATTCCGTCTTTGCCTCTATTTTTCGACAAGGGTCTTTTTCCTATTCATAATCAGACTCCATGTTAGCCAAGGCTAAACCTTTAGGATTACACATATCACCATTATCTTCGCTACTGCTTTCAGTGGAAGCAGCGTCTTCAATCATTTTCATGATTTGATCTTCATCATAATCATCTAGGTTATCCATTGCTTCTTTCAATTTCTGTTTGAGAGCTGCTTTGGACAATTTCTTGGAAGAAGATCTCGCCTTCTCTTGAACCTTAGCATTTGGTTGTTTGGGAACCCAACCTTTAACTTGGATTTGTTTAAACAAATGTTGAATACACTCTACATTAATCTTGGAGAAGTTCCAAGTAATAATATAGGATATTCGCCTTTGAATATAATATTTGCATAATTTAATATGCTCCGGTAGTGTAGTAATTTCTTCTTTGGTTTGGAATTCTTCAAACCTGTTGAGAAATTGTTGTGGAAGAATTTTCTCAATTCCTCCAAATAAGTTCCACCATTCATAAAACCATCTGGGAATGGTAGCCTTAGTAATACTCGGACTATACTTCACGAACCAAGTGTGTCTTGGCCTCAAGTAAAAAAAGTTCAATGAAGCTACCTTATAATCATACCAATTATAAGTCTGAGGTTTGTGAGCCATTGTCAACGCAATATGAGTATGTAGATGATCTGCAAACCATTTAAAAGGATCCAAGATTTTCTTGATAGTAAATCTTGAATATTGAATATAATTATTAGCATCTCTAGAATGCTCAATTTTTATAGAATTTGTGTCTATAAGAATAGCTTCATAGAATCTTCTGGTTTTTAATGGATTTTCAGTATCCACATAGTTGAAATCTGTGTAACATGGTTTAATTAAAGTGCCTATGTCAATACTTTCATATTCTTTGTTGAGGGCCATTAAAGGCAATGCCCGTGAGACAATGAATTCAAAAGATTCTTCTTTTGGGATGGTTTTGGTAGGGATAGTTTTGGTTAACTCAGGGTTAACCGCTTGGGCAAAGGATTCAGGTGTCTTCATAGCATAACTTGCTTTGGTTTAGACAGAACTAGAAGATGCTTCCTGAACTGGAGGTTTTGTTGGTCTGAGATTGATCAACTTTGGTTGGGGTGGACAAAGAAGCTTTGGAAGCTTAGGTTGAGTAGGGCAAGGTAGCCTTGGAAAATCGGCTAATGCTGTGAACTTGTTTTGAAAGGTTAGTTCAAGCCTTAATGAAGGTTCAGCTTTTGCTGTAGTGAGTGGCGGAGGAACAAATGGTCTAGCCATTTTTGCTTTTGGAAGATTGCTATCTCCTTTAGAGGGAGTGATTGGTCTAAACGGCCTCATGTTTTCCCTGCAAAAATTCATGGGTTAGGAAATCAGGTAGAGAATTGTTTTCTCCTTTAATAAATTCAATTTTGAAATCAAAACTAGATAGTAGAGCTTGCCATCTAGCAAAGGTTTGTTTAGAAACAAGATTTTTTACATCTTTTTGTAAAATTTCTTTAGCAGATTTACAATCTACTCTTAGTAAAAATTCTTTATTAATAAGATCATCTTGAAATTTCGTGATACATAGCACGATAGATAAAACTTCTTTTTTAACAATAGAATAATTTTTTTGTGTGGAATTCCAGATTTCGGATGTAAAACGAGATTCCTAAACAAACCTTTGCTAGATGGCAAGCTCTACTATCTAGTTTTGATTTCAAAATTGAATTTATTAAAGGAGAAAACAATTCTCTACTATATTCCTAACCCGTGAATTTTTGCAGGAAAACATGAAGCCGTTTAGACCAATCACTTCCTCTAAAGGAGATAACAATCTTCCAAAAGCAAAAATGACTAGACCATTTGTTCCTCCGCCACTCACTCCAGCAAAAGCTGAACCTTCATTAAGGCTTGAACTAACCTTTCAAAACAAGTTCACAGCATTAGTCGATTTTCCAAGGCTACCTTGCCCTACTCAACCTAAGCTTCCAAAGCTTCTTTGTCCTCCCCAACCAAAGTTGATCAATCTCAGACCAACAAAACCTCCAGTTCATGAAGCATCTTCTAGTTCTGTCCAAACCAAAGCAAGTTATGCTATGAAGACACCTGAATCCTTTGCCCAAGCGGTTAACCCTGAGTTAACCAAAACTATCCCTACCAAGACCATCCCAAAAGAAGAATCTTTTGAATTCATTGTCTCACGGGCATTGCCTTTAATGGCCCTCAACAAATAATATGAAAGTATTGACATAGACACTTTAATTAAACCTTGTTACACAGATTTCAACTATGTGGATACTGAAAATCCATTAAAAACCAGAAGATTTTATGAAGTTATTCTTATAAACACAGATTCTATAGAAATTGAGCATTCTAGAGATGCTAATAATTATATTCAATATTCAAGATTTACTATCAAGAAAATCTTGGATCTTTTTGAATGGTTTGCAGATCATCTACGTACTCCTATTGCGTTGACAATGACTCACAAACCTCAGACTTATAATTGGTATGATTATAAGACAGCTTGGATGAACTTTCTTTACTTGAGGCCAAGACACACTTGGTTCGTGAAGTATAGTTCGAGTATTACTAAAGGTACCATTCTCAGATGATTTTATGAATGGTGGAACTTATTTGGAGGAATTGAGAAAATTCTTCCACAACAATTTCTCAACAGGTTTGAAGAATTCCAAACCAAAGAAGGAATTACTACACTACCAGAGCATATTAAATTATGCAAATATTATATTCAAAGGCGAATATCCTATATTATTACTTGGAACTTTTCCAAGATTAATGTAGAGCGTATTCAACATTTGTGCAAACAAATCCAAGTAAAAGGTTGGGTTCCTAAACAACCAAATGCTAAGGTTCAAGAGAAGGCGAGATCTTCTTCCAAGAAATTGTCCAAAGCAGCTCTCAAATAGAAATTGAAAGAAGCAATGAATAACCTAGATGATTATGATGAAGATCAAATCATGAAAATGATTGAAGACGCTGCTTCCACAGAAAGCAGTAGTGAAGACAATAGCGATATGTGTAATCCTAAAGGTTTAGCCTTGGCTAACATAGAGCCTGATTATAAATAGGAAAAAGACCCTTGTGGAAAAATAGAGGCAAAGCCGAAATTATTTTTCCATATAGTGTCATTTCACTATTCTAGATTAAAATCCAATGAGAAGCTACAAGACAAAATACTTTTGGAAAAGACATTTCCATTATCTCTACTTTATCGAAAGGAGATTCCCACTCAACCACTTCTGACAAAAGAAGTAGACCATAATGTTTCCACTATCTTTTTAGTAGGACCTCTTTTATTGTCGACAATATCCTAGTCGTCCATGTGTACACCTAAGATATAAAGGCAATCTCCCATTTCTCCTATAAAAGGAGCATGAGCTTAACACTTAGAGGCATCCAAAAATTTCTGACGTGTTGTTTGTATATATATGGTTATTATCATACTTATCATGTTCCTATATATTGTTTCTATACTTGGTGTGAGGTATTCGTTCTTTTCTATGTGTATGAGGTATCTGATTAATATCCGGAGCATACGTTGGTCAGCCGTATTCTGTAAGGTCGTTGTAGCCAGGAGGGCGTTTAGACCTGTTGATGCTGGTCCCATAGCTAAGATGACTCTAGGAAAAGAACTGTTGTAAAACGAAGAGAACCTCCCTTAGAAACTCTATTTGGATCTCTGATACGTGTTTTAATATCTTTTATATATCTGCTAGCATGTTGTTTATTATTATAATACTTATTAGAATAAATTTTGTTCTGTAAGCCCATTAGACAGTAATTTTAAATCATATGGAAAATAACCAAAATATTTTGAATAGTATAAACTTATCTTCACAATCTACAAAGATTGCTAAATTAGAAAATGATTTACAAAACTGGAGCACACCAGAAGAACCTTTCAAAAAGATTTACCACTTAGGTAGTTTTAGTTATATTACTCGTCGTAACATTAAGACTTGTGAGTCTACTATTGCCATTAATAATTCTTTAGAAATTATTCGTCTCCTTAAAGATAATGATATAAATCGTTATAAATCTGATTACAATTAGTTGCATATTGGTTTAGTGTAAGTTGTTGTTAAGCCTCTCTTTAGAAAAGACCTTGATATTCCTGTTTGTGTCATCCTTAGAGATGGCAGGTTTTTGAATTTTGATGACTCTTTGTTAGGAGTTTTGCAGAGTAATCTTGCTGATGGGCCAGTTTACTTTAATTGTTATCCTAACTTCTGTGTTGACATTAATGATCCTAATGTCATGAATTCTTGAACTGGCAACCTAAATAAGCCACAAAAATATAAATGTGACCAAAATAAGCCACTACTTTAGGAAGTAACTAAAATAGGCTTAGTGGAAGAAAAAATTCCACTTTATCAAATATTCTAAACGTTTTCCGTTAGTCTCATAACATGTATATTTTAATAGATAACGGAATTATTTTCTACACTTTATAAAATGGAACTATTTCTTACACTTTATAAAGTGGAACTTTTTCTTACACTTTATAAAGTAGAACTTTTTCTTACACTTTATAAAGTGGAACTTTTTATTACACTTTTTATAAAGTGGATGGACATTGACCGATAAAGGAGAACGTTGTTGACTAGTCTTAGGCTCCTTCCTAACATAGATTTCAAGTATTGTTAACTTGATTTGATCTATGTAGTCATTTGGAACCCTCAAAAAGTCAGTCAACGATTCGTCATTATAGATAATCCACTCTCCAAAATTTACTTGTCCTTGTGATAAAATGAAGTAGGATATTTTACGACTATAATCAAATTATAAACAGTACTGTTTATACCCTTTCTTTTATAAATTGATGAAAGAAATTTATGATATCAGACATTAATTGAATATTTAGCATTGTGTTTGGGAGGACAATTATAATAAACGGTATTTCCATCATGTATAATTTCGCCATCCCAATAAATCAAAACTCTAACTTTTGGTTTAGAAGACATTTTTTTTTTGAGATTGAAATGAACAAATATAGAAAGTATGTTGTAGGTGCTACCAGTTAATATTTGAACGTCCTCCTTAAATAGAGATTGAAGGATTTTTCAGAATAAAAAAATAAAAATACATAGTGTAATAATTTTTTCCGTTTTTATGATATGTCAAATCAATATAATTGTATGACAAACACTGCAAAAGAGATAAAAACGTGAAAATATTCCTCTTTGTAAAGTGGAATTTCCTCTTCCACTTTGTAAAGTGTAAGATTTTCTTCCACTTTATAAAGTGTAAGAAAAAGTTCCACTTTATAAAGTGTAAAAAATAGTTCCATTTTATAAAGTGTAGAAAATAATTCCGTTATATATTAAAATATACACGTTATGAGACTAACGGAAAACGTTTAGAATATTAGATAAAGTGGAATTTTTTCTTCCACTAAGCCTATTTTAGTTACTTCCTAAAGTAGTGGCTTATTTTGGTCACTTTTATGTTTTTGTGGCTTATTTAGGTTCCCAGTCCTGAATTCTTTGACCCTCAATGTCAAAACCAAAAACTTGAACAGCAAAATCAATACTTGTGAAATAGCTATTATTTACCGAGTTTATTATCGTCTCATGAAAACTCACCTTGCTCCTAAGGCTCATCATGAGAGTATAAAGGGTGAGACTATGCTTATGGAAGCCAACCATGAACATAGTTCCATCTTTGTTCCTCGAACTTTACAATGGAAAGATATACTCTCCAGTAATGATTGGCGCTTTGAAAACATAACTCAACCCTTAGCTTCACACTCTGAAAGATCTCAGATCGAAAGAGTTATTCAGTTTCCAGATGGGTCTATAGAACTCAAATTCTTAGACAATCCGGCAAGAAAAAAGACATGAGAAGAATTGGTTGTGAAATAGAATTCTCAAATGGTTTGAAATGACTGGTAGGATTGAAAATTGTGTTGTGTCATTACAAGTTATCATTAACAAATGGTACACTGCTTCTAACAAGGTTGTTGAATCTATCACCCCTCCTCTAGAAGGAATTAACATCCCTATTGCAGGTACAGTAATCAAAGTTTCTCCTTTCAAAGAGAAAAGTGATAAGACGGGTGGATTACTCACATCTGTAGATATTGACCGAGTAGTTGAACAGAACAATTACTCCAACCAAATCCTTCATGTTATCTCTAGACAAATAGAAGATACTAAGCCTAGCCTCAGTGGAAGACCAACTTCGGCTTCTACTTCTTCTAGCCATAATATTGAAACCTATCCAGGATTCAAAATCCCTGAATTTTCCAAAGAAAAATTCCCTAAACTTTCTAATACTTTTGAAGTAACCGGAAACATCATTGAGAAAATCAATGCACAACTCAATAACTTCAACATCTCTGTAAAAGATAATAAAGCATCAAAAAGGGTTTCTACCCTCGAAAGAGAACCTAATTCTAAATCCCTTTTCTAAGAGTAGATTGTAAATCTGCTGAAGAAATTTTACAAAGAGATGTAAAAAATCTTGTTTCTAAACAAACCTTTGCTAGATGGCAAGCTCTACTATCTAGTTTTGATTTCAAAATTGAATTTATTAAAAGAGAAAACAATTCTCTACCTGATTTCCTAACCCGTGAATTTTTGCAGGGAAAATATGAGGCTGTTTAGACCAATCACTCCCTCTAAAGGAGATAACAATCTTCCAAAAGCAAAAATGGCTAGACCATTTGTTCCTCCGCCACTCACTCCAGCTTCCAAGTAAAGATAGAAGAGCAAAATGCATGAACTGCTACTTACAAGGATGCATTTAGTGCATTGATAAGGTGTTCAACATCAAAGTAAAAGATGAACAAGTTATTACAAAAGAAAAATCGCTAAAAGCATTAGAAGATACGATATATAATTTAGAAGAAAGAATGGGTAAACTAGAAAAAGGGAAAGGCGTAGAAATAAAGGAGACTAGCCAAATCAACAATAACCCGCCCGAACAAGAAATAGAACTCTTAAACAAAAAGGAAGAGGCCACGTCATTTGAAGGATTAATTTGTAACGAAGACAAAAAGATTAATACCATAAAAATCTTGACTAGAATAAAAAAATCAAGACTATGAGATAGAAACTCTCGCTCTAGTAGATTCAGGATGTACGAAGAGTATAATAAATAGATGCATCTTGGCCCCAGAAGTAATAAAAGATTTCCCAGAGCCACAAAGCGCCATGCAAATGGATGGATCCTCTAATATATATGAGCATTACATTAGTAATGCAAAAATAAATTTTTTTAAACACTTGTGCAGACGTTTATAAACCTACCTATAAGTTAGAAAAAATATGGGTAAGAGATCTAAATATTAGGGTAGACTTTGTTTTAAGATTATATTTCTTACTCTATAATAATGGAAGTTGTCTCCTTACTAGAGATGGAATAATATTCTCAAAAAACACTACTCAAACCACAATAACAACCGAATATATTTCAACAAAATCTAGATATCTTACAAACACTGGTGAACTTAGCCCAAACACTCCAAAAAAATGCAACAAAGGAGAAGAGTGCGCTTGTACCAAGATACATATTACAGATGAAAAAGAAGAAATTAAACTATTAGAACTTAGCGTTTCAGATACAGACGATGTAGAGAAGAATTACACCTTAATAGAAATAAATACAAAGCTTTACAACTTTAAAAAGAGATTACAACACATAGGAGTAATAAAAAATCAAAAGGATCTAGAAGAAGTAATTCTAATTCTAGATAAACTAGAAATAATTGGAGAAAGACCCTTGAAGCATTGGGACGCCAATCACATAACCTACAGACTAGACATAATTAACCCAGAACACACAGTAAAAACAGCCTCCATAGAATCAACAAATGAAGACCTAAAGGAATTAGAAGATCAAATAAGAGAATTACTAAAGTTAGGAGTAATCAGAAGATCAACATCAAAGCATAGATCAGCATCATTCATGGTAAGAAATCATAGTGAAATAGTACGGGGAACAACAAGAATGGTCATATATTACAAAAGACTCAATGATAACACCCGAATGGACGGATATAAGCTACCAGATAAAACAAAACTAATAAATAGAATACAAAAAAGAAAGATTTTTAGTAAGTTCGATTGTAAGTCCGGATACTGGCAAGTAAAAATGCATGAAGATAGTATAGAATGGACTGCTTTTACATGTCCATAAGGACATTTCGAATGGCTAGTAATGCCTTCCGGACTAAAAACGGCCCCTCCAATATTCCAAAGGAAAATGGATAATATTTTCAGAGATTATAAAAACTTTATTCTTGTATACGTAGAAGATATTTTAGTATTTAGTAACAATACTAAAGAACATCTAGGTCACTTACAAACAATCTTTAAGCTATTTGTAGACAACGGTATCATAATTAGTAGAAAAAAAATGGATGTATGTAAAAACCTCACAAATTTTCTAGGAGTAGAAATTGGAGACGGAAAAATTAAATTACAACCTCACATAGCAAAGAAATTCCTAGACATGCCAGACAAATTCGACCAGACTAAAGATTTACAAAAATTTCTAGGAATTTTAAATTATGCAAGGAATTTTATAAAAGACCTAAGAAAAATAGCAGGACCCCTATATTCAAAAACAGGAACTAATGGATAAAAAACTTTCAACACAGAAGATATAAAGTTAGTACAAAAACTCAAACATATGGTTAGAATTATACCAGACTTATCACTCCCATTAGAAACTGACTACCCAATAGTCGAAACGGACGGAAGTCTAGAAGGGTGGGGAGCAGTACTTAAAACAAGAAAAAATAAGTACGGAGACAAAAAGATGAAAGAATTTGTGCCTACCAAAGTGAAAAATATAAAGAAAAGGGAAACATGAGTAGTATAGACGCATTAATATTAGCGGTAATCTACAGCCTAAACAGTTTTAAACTATATATTATTAAAAAAAAAAAATTTAGTAAGAACTGATTGCGAAGCTATTGTAAAATTTCATCAAAAGATAGATGGAAAAAGTAGTAGTAAAAAAAGATGGTTAAATTTTTTAGATGCCACATCAATATATAATATATCCATGGAACATATCAAAGGGAAAAATAATTCATTAGCAGATCAGCTTAGCAGACTCATGAAGACTAACTGTTTATTTTCAGCATGAGTATAGGGAAAGACAAAGTCAGGGCCTCCAGCTCAAGCAGCACTACATACGAAATAGACAAAGACTTATATCTACAGACTTTACTAAAGAATACCTTGTTCAAACCATAGACGAAATTAAATGAAGTAAGATTAAACACCCCAAGCATTGAAAGACTGCATTTCGAAAGACAAAATTTAATATTTTACCCCCTATCCAACTTAAGTTTCAGAATAAAGCCAGAATCAAAGATAGATAGACCACAGAGATGTTTGATAGACAATTTATGGATAGCATATAACAAAGTGCCACGAGACAATAGTCACTTCATTTCGGTAATGAATTCGCTAAGCCATTATTTTACAGAAAAAAATGAAGACAAGAAATTCAAGTTTTATGTGGTAGTCCAAGGAAGACTGGCCGGAATTTTTCAGACATGAACGAAAGTAATAGACTCAATAAAGGACTTCCCCACTCCCCTCTTCAAAGGATTCAATGACCTAAATGAAGCTTTGGATTACGCAAGGGGAACTCTTGGACCAAATTATTTTCTAAGTTTAGCCTTAAGACAAATCACAAATCCTTTCCCACAATATAATAACCAGAAAGACACAGACAAAATAATATGTTGCGACCACTGCTCTTCAATGACACAAGGCTTCAAAAGACAAAACCAGACCATCGAGAGGCTCGAAAAAGAAAAAGAAAAACTGATGCAACACATCTACCTTTTACAAGAAAGAATCAAAATTTTGCATTTCGAAACCAATCAGACCCAACCTTTACAAACAAAAGATCATCCAAAAGAACAAAGGAGTTCTCCATCTCGGTCTAAAATGGATAAGAAGGGTGTACATTCCCCAAAGAATGTAGAAGAAGTTACAATACCAGTTAAAGGTACATCTAGTCCTGTTCAAACGGTAGCGGATAAAGACTTATCAAATCCGTTGATGGTTGCCACTTTGCCAAAAAGTGTAAGAAGATTACTAGCTAGTTTTAATATAACAAGGACTATAGAACAGGGAAAAAAGACTAAAGGTTTCTTGTTATAAAGAAAGAAAGACAAAAGAATTGAACAAATGATACAAAATTCCCTCCAGAAGTTACTTAGTGTAAAGACCAAATAAGTCATAAGTAAAAATCCAAAACCCGAACCAGAAACTCCAGACACGGAATATTCAGGAAGTAACGATTACGGAAGTGAATACAATCCATCCCTAGAACAATTTGCTCTAGACCCAAACGAAGACAACGACTCAGGGATGAGTTTTGACTCTATAGCGTTACACAACTTAGACACGTAGAAAATACGTAAGCAATGATGAATCAAGAAAAAAGACAAAGAAAGACAGGTAAGCCATGATGTAATACACCACTAGTCTAAAGCTGACAAATAAAGAGGACAAAAAAATTTAAAACGTTTTTCAAAGCCATGTGACGATGTGGCCCAAAGAGCACCCGACATGTAAAAGAAAGACTATTCAACATTTTGCAATCCGAATTTTAAATCCGGAGAAAGCCATCCTCGCCTATAAATACTAAACCATTTGCAAGAAGAAGGTAGAGAGCAAGAGAAAGCAGAGCATAGCAAGGAAGAAGAATTAGTTTTAAGAGTTAGCTTTACATATTTCTTTCCCTTCAAAAAAAAAGAAAGAGTGAAGTGAGTTTGTTAAAAGAGTGAGTGTTTAGTTTTTGAAGTAGCTACAAAGTCACTCGGGGACTCCCGAAAGGGAAACCTCTCTCCGACCACTATCATGTAAGTAGTAATGTGTCTTCTAGATCTTAGTAGTTTCTCCAGTATATGTATATTGCTATTATGCACTATAGTACTGTTGTTATGATTATATAATATAATGTTCATACATAAACTGTATACCTACATAATGAGTCATTACTTACTCTTAGTAAATGGTTAGTTCCCTACCCTCTTAGTAACGACGATGGATTAACTAGAAGATGGCTCAAAATGAAATTGAGGAAATGTTAGATCACCTGAGAAGGATCAAGAATCTAAATGATGTATGGATGATTTTACAGGAAAAAGTTAGGTATGTCCCTCCTGAAGAAAACCTTGAAATGCACAAATTTACAAAACAATTGAAAATTGTTCAAAAGAAAATGGGATTTTTGAGATACTTATATGACACAGAGATAAATGGTTACGTCAACCATGAGAAGCTGGAATGTTTAGAGACTCGAATACAGTTCATGGCTAACAATGAGGGACAACTCTATCTTGCTGTTTCAGTTATCCTTCTTTCTGATTTTGTAGATGATACAGATGAGGATGAGGTCGACACATATGACACATATGAGTATTATCTCTTTGATAAACCTCCATATGTAATATTCTTGATTGTGTTAGTAGAGCTGGAAATGAAGAAGATTTTTCTCAGTGAACTAAAGGATTCCCAGTTTACTCAATCAAGAACTTTCAATGACAAGAAATTACAAAAGAATTTTTTCATCATCTCCATAGTCTGTTGATGTATCTCAGAAACAAAACACTCAAGAACTTTCCGAATAATAACTCTGCTCGAAATATTGATGTAGCAATAGAGTTCTTGTTGATTTTCCTTGATGTTGATGTGGCAAATCATGTAATTAACGGCAATTGGTTGAATGAGGTTATGGACAAGGTTTTAGCTATAGCGGGTGATGTTCTATATGTAATTGAGATAATATCTTATATGGTCAATCAATTTTGAATGGTTCACTTAGAAAGTCACTCAACTTTGGATTGTTTACTTAGAAAGTCACTCAACTTTATCTTTTAACTCAAAAGTCACTCAACTATTGATGTTTCACTTAGAAAGTCACCCAACCATTTATAATTCACTTAGAAAGTCACTTAATCAATTTAAATATTCTTTTCATTAAATTTTGTAAAAATACAAAAAATAATTAAATTATTTAAAAAATAAATAAGATGCTTATTTTAATTATTGTTTTTTTACTACCTTTTCATTAAAAAAAAATAGTAGAAGATCGTTACTGCCCCTTTTTTTTTAATTATACTTCTTATCAATTCCAATTTTTCTTTTTGGTAATCTTTTAACAATTTATTTCTAGTTTTACAATTACTAGAAGCGAAAAGCTTTTTATTTTTTTGGCTACATTTTTTACGTTATTTTTAGAAAGATTATAATTAAATAATTAGAGCAAATCAATAAAATAATTAAAATAGATATCTTATTATTTCTTTAAAAATAGTTTAAGATAAAATTTAATGAAAAAATTATTTAAATTGATTGAGTGTCTATCTAAGTGAAATATAAATAGTTGGGTGACTTTCTAATTAAATGAAACATCAATAGTTGGATGATTTTTGAGTTATAAAACAAAGTTGAGTGACTTTCTAAGTAAACAACTTAAAGTTGAGTGACTTTCTAAGTAAACAACTCAAAGTTGAGTGAGCATTTGAGATATTAACTCATATGTAATTCAAAAGCTTCTTCCTAGCTCTATAAACAAAGATGACAATAGCAAAATAAGTCTTTGCTAGATACAAATATTTGAGAAAACTAAAGATCTAAAGGCACAAATGGAGACGTACTATAAAACCTTAAAATTCACTCCATCTCAGTTCCCCACTATTGGTGGATAGAGCTTTCTGGATTCTCTAATACGGAAACTGAATAAGATGTCGAAATCTAAATCTAGTTTAGATTTCCTAATGAAACCTCTTTTGGGTAATTTGGAGAAAGAGTTATCAGCTCTTACATCCATTTTAGAGAAGGATCTATCATCTTTATCATCCATTTTCAGAGATGTCACCAAGGTGCACCGTGAATATGAAATTCTTCAAGATCTTCACAGGTGTACTATCAATTTGGCATATGAAGTTGAAGTTGCCATTGACTCTATTCCTGCTCAGTATAATGTTTTTTGGCATACTTTTTACTCACTTCCTACAATCTTAAAAGATATTAATAAAATTAATGCGCAGGTGACTGAGATGTGGTTAGCAGAGTTGCTCTTAAGCCTTGCTATGTGGTAGCACCATTTAAACACCTGCCCACTCGACATATCAATCCAGTGATTGATGAGGAGATAGTGGGTTTTGGGAATGACACAGAAAAAATGATTCAGTATCTGATTAGAGGTTTATGAGCTAGACGTCATCCCAATTGTAGGCATGAGGGGACAAGGGAAAGAGACAATTGCTAGAAAGGTTTACAATTGTGACAACACTTTTTCTCATTTTGATGTTCGGGCATGGTGCATTGTTTGCCAAACTTATAACCGGAGAAAGCTATTACAAGAGATTTTGAGTCAAGTAACCAGTTCCAAGGATAAGGGAGATAAGGATGACATCTTTGCTGATGAGTTGAGGAAAAGCTTAATGTGCAAGAGATATCTCATTGTATTGGATGATATGTGGGATTTTATGGCAAGAGATGACTTAAGGCTTTGTTTTCCTGATGTTGGAAATAGAAGCAGAATAATAGTAATAACTCGGCTTGAGAAAGTGGGTGAGCAAGTCAAGTACCATATTGATCCCTATTCTCTTCTGTTCCTCACAACATAAGAGAGTTACAAATTATTGCGGAATAAAGTGTTTCAAAAGGAAGATTGTCTGCCTGACCTACTAGATGTGAGTCAAGCAGTTGCAGAAAAATGCAAAGGACTGCCTCTAGTGGTT
>NC_064288.1:4398200-4408532 GCF_019186545.1 Solanum stenotomum | reverse complement strand
AATCTCAAGAACCCTAACTCTTTATCTTCCAAAAAGGGACAAAAATGATCCAAAAATCATCCTAACTCAACAATATGAGTTCAATTAAAAAGGTTTGTGAAAGGACCAAAATGCCCTTAAATTTCCGGACGGATTTCCCTTCCAACTGCCCAACTTCTAAAGGGCATAACTCCCTCATACGAACTCGGAATCGAGCAAACTCGGTGGCGTTGGAAAGATCGCTCCACGAGCTTCGCAACCATAACTGGAACTACTCCTAACTCATCCTGAGCTAGGAGTTACGACTACTCAAAGTTGGCCAAAAACTCATTGATTTCCATACTTAGCCAAATTTCCATTTTTCAAGCTCCTTCAAAGCCACTTCAAATTGTCGGATGTTACAGATTCAGTAAAGAGCTTTCCAAGTTTGCATCTCTCGGATCCAAAACACGGAAGCCTTTCCACCAACACTTGAGGTCACTGATAACGATAAATGATGGAGAATTTATTGATGGGATTCCCTTCTGTCAAATTCTTAAATTGCGACTTCTTAAGGTCTTGGATTTGAGTTCTCATAAAGTGCGTTATTTGTCGACAGCTACATTGAAACCGCTAAATCACCTGAAGTACCTTGCAGTTTCGACAGTTAAATTCTATTTTCATCCAGAATCACATCTGCCCCATCTTGAAACTTTAATTGTGAATAGTGAGTGGCCATCTATGTTACCCGCGTACTTTTGGGAAACGGAAAAATTAAGGCATTTTGAGATTTGGAGAGCTGAATTTGATTTTGAAGAGGATAAGCAGGGGCTGTTTGAAGGATCCTCTAAATTGGAAAATTTGAGTATATTAAAGAATATTGTTAGATTTTCAATTGATAGGGTGGATGTGTTATCAAGGAGGTGTCCTAATCTTCAACAACTTCACATCGAATTTGAATATCGGGGCGATAATGATTCTGCAGGGTCTTTTTGTCTCACATTGGAGAATCTTTGCCAGCTTCAAATACTTCACCTTTCTGTTGAGTATCCCCTCATTGTATCTGGGTTACAATTGCCTTCAAATTTAAACAAGTTGGTACTAATTGAGACTCGTATAGAAAACCTGACTTCCTTCCTTGAGGGACTACTAAACTTGGAGTATCTCCAATTATGCGATTGTGTTCAAATTAGAGATTGGTGCCTTGGAGATGTCACGTTCCATAAACTAAAGTTGTTGAAACTGGTGTTCTTAAGTATCTCAAGGTGGAATGCCTCAGAGGAATCCTTTCCCGGGCTTGAAACACTTGTTATAAGCGGGTGTAAGCACCTCGTGGAGATCCCCCTTAGCTTTGCAGATATTCCAACACTGAAACAAATTAAGTGGTACAACAAATCTCTGGAGGCTTCAGCTGTGAGAATTAAGGAAGAAGTCGAAGCCATTGAAGGATGTGACCGTATTGTTATCACTACCCAAGTAAGTAGAAACAAATTCCTAAATCTGTTCTGTTTTTCAGTATCGATATATATGCATCTAATGTTATATGTTCAATACAGGAATATAAGTCAGCTATGAATCAAGTATGTGCTTGTCAACAATGGAATTTGATGCTTGCTTTCGCTTAATTGAGCACGAGGATTTGTTTGAATTTGAAAACTGCAGCAAAAGCACAGACAGTCTATTTGTAACGCCTATGCATCCTCTTAAATTGTAACACTACTACTGATTGCTAAGTTTGTTTTGATTGACCAATTCCATTTATCAGATGGTCTTTTACTGTGATTTCTTGTTGTCAAAATCATTGTTTCGTTTTTGTTTTTGTAATTAGGTGGTTATTAATTTCTATAATCTCTTCATCTTACAACTTATACGCAGCACGAGACCTGCAAAATTCTGTATGTACACAAGTTTTTTATATTGTTGAATACAAAGAACACCTCCCAATCATCAATCAATAATTTAAATATTTAGCAGCAGAGAATACCAAGTTGAATTGAAAGATGATTATTCCTGAATGAAATCTGATTTGCATGTAGATTCAAAGATTTTGGTAGCTTAACACCAAATGATATGTATGAGACATGTACAAAAGCTATCTATGTTGTTTACTCTCTTCAAAAATGTTGTCACTTCCGTGTTTGATTCACATATTGCATTTTTGGAGGATCTGACATTGGTGCAACGATATTTTTAAAGAGTTTGACCATCATAGGAAGCCAGACACATATCACTTCTCAAACCCCTACTCAGATTTCCAAGAGGACAATGGTGGCGTCTCTGAATTTATCCAACAAAAATAAGATTTACTCGTGTGAATTATAAGACTCTAAGGGGTCGTTTGGTGTGAGGGATAACACTAAATAGTCCCGGGATAAAATTATAGATGCCATTAATTTGTTGTTTGGTTGGGAAGTTCGGAATAACTTATCCCGGGGTTAATTAATAGTAACGACATAAGTTATCCCTTACCATAAGTGATATAATAATTCCATCATAATTTGTCATGTGATAAACTTATTAAATGATAAAATTACCCCTCAAACCCAATGTACCTTTTACTTGTACTTACAATATCTTATACTATTAAATATAGGATTATAGCAATTTAAAAATGTAGTGTAATAATAAGACAATATTCACATGATCATGCTAATTAATAGTACAAATTAAATATTAGTAACAAAAGTCAGGTGATATGTTTTATGCGTGTTGCTTCTAATTCTTCCGTTATTCCAACTCGTAAGGGCAATTTTAAAAGATATTTTATTCATATCTTAATGTTCAAAATAATTTTATTTTATATTACGATATGATCAAATAAATCAAACGATATTCTGGTATTTTAGAGCAAATATTTTTTTAAAAAAAATATTTGTATGACGAGGCAAATGAGTCCAATTTAAATGAATGGCACAGGGAAGGAAATTGCAAATTGTATACTATAAAAAGTGAAAATTGTAATTCTGCATGCAAATAGACAACAGTAGAAAAATGTGGTTGAGCAGTAAAAACTTCTGTTGAAAATTTGGCTGAGTAATCAAAACTTTTGTTGGAGAGGGTATTTTGTAAATAAATAATTTACTTTTAGGAAGTATGCAATGGATATTCTTTTTAGTACAACAAACAAAACAGTCAATAAAAAATAATTTCAGGATAACTAATTCTAGTATAAGTAATGTCATTGAAAAACTTCTTCCTAGCTCTATAAACAAAGATGACACTAGCAAAATAAGTCTTTGCTCGATACAGATATTGGAGAAAACTAAGATTTGAAGGCACAAGTAGACGCTTACTACAAATCCTTAAAATTCACTCCATCTCAGTTATCACTGTTTGTGGATTGAACTTTCTGGATTCTCTTATAAGGAAACTGAATGAGATGCCGAAATTTGAATCTGATTTAGATTTTTTGATAAAACCTCTTTTAGATAATTTGGAGAAAGAGCTATCAACTCTTATATCCATTTTAGAGAAGGAGTTGTCATCTTTATCATCCATTTTCAGTGATGTCGCAAAGGTGCACCATGAACATAAAATTCCTAAATATCTTCAGAGACGTACCATCAATTTAGCATATGAAGATGAGGTTGCCATTGACTCTATTCTTGCTCACTATAATGGTTTCTTGAATATTTTTTGCTCACTTCCTACAATCTCAAAAGAGATAAAACAAATCAATGCGCATATGACTGAGATGTGGTGCCTTGCTATATGGTAGCCTCATTTAAACACCTGCCAACTCGAAATAGCAATCCATTGACTGATGAGGAGATAGTGGATTTTGGGAATGACACAAAAAAAATTCAGTATCTGATTAAGGGTACAAATGAGCTAGATGTCATCCCAATTGTAGGCATAGGGGACAAAAGTGTAATGACCTGGTTGATCATTTTTTGAAAGTTTCATGAACTTACAATTTTATCTCTTCTGATATCGACCTCGAGTCTTTCTTGTTTGAGTTTTGAAAGTTTTGGTGTCTTTTTGAGGATTTGAGGTTTAAAGTTGGAAAGTGTTGAGATTTTAGCCTTAGGGTTGACTTTGGTCAATATCTGGTGTTCGGATGCTCAAATCGGAATTTCAAGAGTTCCTTGGATTTGAGGGATCATTTTAGGCCTAAGTGAGGTCTTGATTGATTTTTGAGAGGTCTCGAGCTTGTTTTCACCCTTTTAGTGTTATGTTAGATTTTTGTGACTTCACGTATGTTGGATCAAGTAGACCCAGATTCGTATTTCGACGATTTCATTGAGTCTGGAACGTCGATTATAGTTAAATTTCATATATGATTTGTATATATGGTTTCGAACGAATTCGAAGGGTCCATTTGATGATTTGATAGTTGCCTAATATTTCTGTTGTTTGTGTGATTCACTTTAGCGAAGGATTACCCGCTTTAGTGAGCATCGCTTCAACGAAGCATTGGTCACGTTAGTGAGAGGGCAATCCATTGGCCTTTGCGGTCGTGATGGGATGTGTCACCTTCGCTTAACTGAAGGTATGTTCACGATCTCCAAGGCTAAATTTTATCAAAACGAACCCATGGCTGCTTTTGCGACATCAGAGGAGGGTTTTGACCTGCAAATTTCGGGTTTTAGCCCCATTTTCTAATTCTGAGCTGGGTAAAACCCTTGGAGATGATTTTGAAGAGAATTCTTCTACTAAATATTTCGGATAAGATTTTGTGACCCTAAAACTTTATTTTAATTTCCTTTAATTATTTATGGATTTCAACATCAAAACTTGAGATTTTGATTGGCAAATGACAAGGTTCTTCAAGAACTTAAGTTCTAAACAAAAATTGAGATTGTGAACTGATTTTTAATTCTTTTTCAATATGATTTTCACTAATGAGTTCCAAATGTCTTCGCTAACATATTTAAGTAAAGATTTCGCTATTTAAACCTTATTTGATTGACCCATTTTTCAAAATATATCAGTTGGGTATTGTTGTTTCTAGAATCTTAATATGAAACTTGATTGAAATATGTTGTGTGACTTTGGACGTCATTCAGAAGGGCAAGACTCAAGTCTTGGATTGACTAGTTGATTGAGTTAAGGAAAGTGATCTCCTAAACCTTGTAAATTTAGTAGAATTTGTGTATTCCCTTCATTGTATGTGTGTTGGGGAGTAATGGGAACGAGGTGAAGGGTTCATTTTTCCACTTCATTAATCGTAATGAATAAAAAAAGGATTAATGAAAAGTCATTGAATTAATTAGGAAAAGACACAACTGCCCCTAAAATAACTGCTAGGTGACCATCCACACACCCCAGTCGACGGACCGTGGTCTGACCCATGGCCCGTCCTGGTGGACCGTCGATTGGTGTCAGAAACCTGTAGTCTTTTAGTGGCAAAATTAGTCGCTGCTAATACCCAAAATAGTTGCCACTAAAAGATTGTTTTTGTGGCAAAAACAATCGTCGCTAAGACTTATAATAGTGGCCACTAAAAGTAATTGTTAGTGGCAAAATTAGTCGCTGCTAAGACACATAAAAGTCGCCACTAAAAGGATATATATATATATATACTAATCTAACCCATATTCAAAAAGAACACCCCAAGAATTGGAGTTTTAGCTACGCATGTAATAGAGTTAAAGACATAAATACTATCACTACCAACTCTAAATCATGACTCAGGTAATTCTTAACATGAAACTTGAGTTGCCTAGAAACATAGGCTATGACCTTTCTATGTTGCATCCACACACAACCTAGGCCAAACCTAGAGGAATCACAATAAACCACAAAATCATCTGAACATTTTGGTTCTTTTAGTGGCGACTATTACAGGTATTTGCAGCAACTAATGTTGCCACTAAAACATTCATTTAGTGGCGACTATTATAGATATTAGCAGCGACTAATGTTGCCACTATAACAACTATTAGTGGCGACTATTATAGGCATTAGCAGCGACTAATGTTACCACTAAAATAAAATTTTAGTGGCGACTATTATAGGTATTTGCAGCGACTAATGTTGCCACTAAAACAAATCTTTAGTGGCGACTAAAGTTGACACTAACACGGTCTTTTAGTGACGATAATTTAATCTTTTAGTGGCGACTAAAGTTGACACTAATACAATCTTTTAGTGGAGACTAAAGTTGACACTAATACCTACTTTTAGTGGCGGCAATTTAATCTTTTGTGGCGACTAAAGTTGACACGAATACATATATATATATATATATATATATATATCCACGAAAGTTTTTGGCAAAAATGTGATCGAAATTCCAGATCTCCAAAAATTTCATGGAATATAGTACACGAAAATTGGCAAAATGGGGGATTAATTTACCTGCTTCGGGGTTCGTTTGACCTTGAAAATGAGACGTTTTGGCCGTGAGGGCCAACTGGCTCCATAGCTAAGGTTGATAATGATATTTTGTGAATTCTCTTGTTGTGGCCTCTATTTGATTGGTTGATGAAATGCTTTGATGGCATGAATGTAGACTTGAATTGCTTGAATTGTTGTCTCTTCNATTCCACTTGATTAATCTTAATGAATAAAAAAAAGATTAATGAAAAGTCACTGCATTGATAATGATATTTTGTGAATTCTCTTGTTGTGGCCTCTATTTGATTGGTTGATGAAATGCTTTGATGGCATGAATGTAGACTTGAATTGCTTGAATTGTTGTCTCTTCTTTATGGTGTGAAATTGCATGTGTGCATTGATTGTTGAACACCGTGATGAGACATGTGAAATGATATAAAGCCAAAGAAAAATGGTTCCGGCTAGTGAAATGATGTAAAGCCAATCGAATATGTTTCTGGCAAGTGAAATGATATAAACCCGAAGGGAAATGGTTCCGGCTAGTGAAATGATACAAAGTTGAAGGGAAATGGTACTGGTTAGTAATATGATATAAATCCGAAGAAAAATTATTCCAGCTAGTGATGTGATATAAAGTCGATGAGAAATGATTCCGGCAAGAGTTGACGACTATTGTGATTTAATGCCTTTTAATACTTGTGATTGATTTACTTGTTACTTGTGATTGATCTACCTATTACTTGTTATTTTAAGTATATTCTTAAATTATTCAAAACAATTTCATTCTTCATTATATTTTTGGTTCGCAAATGTCCTCGCCATTATGTTATTGGCTAAAATATGTCCTTCAACTAGTAAAACAGTTCAAAAATACCTTTTTTTTTTACTAATGGTTACTCCAAAATAAAAATAAAAAAATAAATTTTACCCTTGGATTATTCAAAATAGCACAATTTTCCCCTTGTTCTTTTATTTATTTATTTAGGGGAGGGGATCAATGTACAAGACATATAATAACATATAATGTAAAAAATAAGTAGTTTATACATATAAATACTTCTTATTTTATGAATGATGACCTACAACATTTTTTTTCCAAATCCTTATACACTAGGTTTGAATTTTTATTTATAGCACGTGCATTTCTTTCCATAACTATTTAAAATTTACTTTTACATTAATAACAGTGACTTTATTTGACTCACTCTAAGAATAATATGATTAAAAAAATAAAAAATTCAATATCTTGATACATTGTACTCCTTCCGTTTCAAAAAGAGTGATCTAGTTTTGACTTGGCAGGAGGTGTAAGAAAATAAAGAAGATTTTTCAATCTTGTGGTCCTAAATTAAAGTTATGTCAAATATACAAAATTGTCCTTTAATCTTGTGGCTTTAAGCATGCCACACGTGGAAAGCTGAAATTAAAATGTTATAAAAAAGAAAATAGGTCATTCTTTTTTAAACAAACTAAAAAGGAAAGTAAATCATTCTTTTTTGAAACAAAGGGAGTATGACTTATCAATTTATCATAAACAATGTAAAACTAGTCTGAAAATTAAAAGGCCGAAAAGTATATATTTTAAATTATTTTGTTATAACAAAATCGACCTCTTGAGGTCAGTATATTCAGCGCAATAAATCAAATATCGATCAACCTCTAAAAGTCATTTTGTTTAAAATTAGTTTGTGAAAATCGACTTCCGAAAGTCATTTTTGTTTTTGAATTTATTTGAAGGAACCAACCTAGCTCTGAATAGTACGAGAATAAAATTGACCCATTTTTTCTTGTTTTGGAGATACTGTTAGGATATTTTTTTAAAACTATTTTACTAGTTTGAGGACATTTTTAAGTAAAAAATATAATAAAAGATAAAATTAACCTATTTTAAATAATTTAGAAGTACATTTGACCTTTTCCCCTATTTATTTTGGTCAATAAATAGGGGGAAGTACAAATATATATGTTAACAGATGGTCTTAAATAATTATGGAGGTTAAAATTCCTTTTAAAAATTCTAAATCCGTCGCACATATAATTTCATCATATATGTCGAATTTCTTGTAGTGAAATCTTTAATTTTAGATCAAGATATCATAGTAAATTGTGGGCGAATACTTACTTACAATAAACGTTCCTGAAGTTGAAAGATTGCACATTCGATCATCGAGCGGCACAAGTACACTCTTTTCATCCAACCTGATGATTCAACTAATTTTTTTTAATTTTAAAAGATATACCTTCCACTATGATTTTTAGTACTCATGATGATATTAATTAGCAAAATAGAAAGGTCTAGGAAGCTCTCAACTTTAATTAAGGGCCCTTGATAATGGGAAGTGAGTAGAAACTAAGTACTTTTCAACGCACATGGACAACACAAATATCATAGTGGGAAGAAGCTGATAATTAGTTTTTAAAAACAATGTATTAGTCATTAGATTAATGAAACCACTTTCTTAATTTCAACTTCCACTAACACAAAATCTTATGATTTCTACCATATCTAAAACCCTAAAAAGTATCATCTTACATTTTATAATGTTTTCTTTATATTTATATTTGAAGTCAAAAAAGGTCACCTGCGTTGCCAATTTTGTCTAACTATCGATAGTGAGACTTTAATATACAATCAAACTTATATATTTATGATGATATTGTTTGTTTAGATATGACAATTGAAATGTATAACATGTCAGAATATATAAGCATAACATAATATGAAAGTTAATTTGTTTTTCTTGAAATAAGAATTATATTGAGATGTTATTGTAGAAATGATTAGCCCTAGTAAATAAATATTTGATTGTGCGTATATGCAAGGGTCATTTATAACAGAGAATAAGAGATAAATAATTTCATAGTAAAATGCATGATTATTTTATTATATATTTTGTTAAGGATATTAATTAATTTCGAGATCATTTATTTAATTATTTATATTTAAAATACTTGGATAAGTTATCTCATATAAATAATTAGATCGGATAAGTAATATCATGAAATATTTCAACTCATGAGATATATTTGTCTATTCCATAATCGTTTGATTCAAAAACATGTTATATTCCAGGATTATAGTCCTGAAATTATGATTCTGGGACTATTGTATTCCACCTTAGAAATAGGACAAAATAATATCAATTTGAATGAGCTAAGATTATATATATGGTATGGAGAAAATTCTGTTGGGAGCGCCACCCCCGAATGGGCCCTGCAGTGCGCGATCCGAATTTAGTTGGAGCTCCAATGTGGGCTCCAGATACTGGGTGGGAAACAAAAAAAAAGACATATATTCAAAATTAAGTTTATGATTGAAGTTATACTTAAATAACTATAAGTTTATATTTTCAATTAAATAAAACATAATTTTTATCTTATACTTAATCCTGAATATTCTATCATAAAAGTTTTAAAATAAAATTAATGACTTAATCGTGCTGCATCATCACTGCATGCAATAGGCACCATTAAGTCATTAACTTTATTCACATTGACTTAATGACTTAATGGTGCCGCATGCAATTGCTTTAATAAAACTTTGTTCACATTGACTAAAGAAATAAATCAATATTCTTTTTAAAAATAAAAGAGTTCTTATTTTGTATTCAAATATATAATAAAAAAAATCGTTTTCTTTGAAATGGTTGTCATGAAATAGGATATTTAACTTCCTTATGTAGATGTTTTTCTCCATCTGTTATTGAGAGTATTTTTTTAATTTTAAGGAATATAACTATTGAGACTAAACTTCTTCTGAAAAATATTTTTCATTCAAATCTCTTGTCATGAAAATGATAAATTTGATGGTAGGATGAAAAATTACAAAAATGAAAAACTAACAAACAAATGAAACAGAATGCTCCAAAAATGAGGTTTAATTTAGTATATAGAAAATGACATATGTCTTGGAATGTTTTCTTGGTAGATCTCTATATATCCTTTATTTCCTATTAATATATATTAATGTCCTTTTCTCATGAATATATCACTTGACATTAGATTCGAGGAGATCCAAACAAATTATGTAAAAGTTTATGGTAATTCAATTTTTTTATTACTTAAAATTTATATATATATATATATATATAT
>NC_064288.1:4257749-4397470 GCF_019186545.1 Solanum stenotomum | reverse complement strand
ATCAAATTTTTAGTACTATTTTAAACTATATTTTAGTACTATTTATATAAATTTCAAATAATATATGTTACTCACTCTATTATATTATGCAATACATGTGAAATTTCAAGAATTAACCAAATTTTTAATATTTTAAATTGATTTTTAGTACTATTTTTGTAGTAAATAGAGGAAGTTGAAGAAGAAGGGCAAATCTGTCAATTGACTGACTGACCCTAAGCTCCTAAACATTCTCACTTCTAAATGCAAGCACGGGCACAATATCCGTTAAATTGTTAATTTTATGATTTATAATATTTTTTACATTATTTTCAAATAATATATGTTATCTATTTTTAAATACTTTAATTAAGTTGTGATTAATAATATTCTTAACGTAATTTCAAATAATATATGTTACTCCATTTGTCTCAATTTATGTGACACATGTGAAATTTTGAGAGTTAATATGTTTTTCAAATATTGTAAGTTGTTAACTATTGTGGTTTATGGTATTCTTAATGTAATTTTTCAAATAATATATGTTATTCGAGAGTTAATCGAATTTGTAATATTTTAAATTTATTTTTTTGGACTATTTAAAAAGGAAAAAATTAAAATATAATGAAAGAGGAGTGTAAAAAAGTAGATGGACCATCTTTGTGATAGGCCAATGAAGAGTGTGCTTATTCACTCTTCTTATATAGTAATATTTTATTAATTTTGTGATCTTATTATGTTATATTAATATAATATTTAATTATTATATCATTTAAAATTTATTTTGTAGGACGATAATAGTTATGTTGCTATTGTTGTATTGCTTAAATTTAATAATTCTTAACTCAATATATTTATATGTTAAAAAAGAAAATATTATAATTATTCAGTGTTTAAATTATCACTATTTTATTACTTATATCATTATAATTACATCTACTACACATCACTATCACTACCAACCACTATCACCATTAAGGTCAATCTCTACTACAAACTACATTCACAATCATAACTAGAACTAGGGGTGTTCAGGGTTTGGATAAAAATCGATCAAAATCGAAAAATCAAATCAAACCGATTAAATGAACTGATTTAATTTGGGTTTTGGTTTGGTTTGGTTTGGTTTTAGATTGTTAAGAACCGATAGTATTTGGTTTGGTTATGGTTTTGTTCGAAAAAAATCGAAGAAATAACCGAACCGAACCAACAAGTTATATACATAAATTATATTATTATACATACATAATATATTAGATTCATAAATAATTTTAAAGATTTTATATATGTTTCATCAAAATTTATTTATAATTTACTTATGAAAGAAAAAATGTCCAAGGTGAGAACATTTTTCTTTTTGGTTTCATGTATATGAGTGTCTATGAAAATTCTTTGTGGGATTGAAAATGTCATTGTCTCTTCCTTCTATGCCAAAATAGTGAATTTTGAAGTTTTATTCAGTAAATTCAATGATCAAAAGTTCTATAATGCCAATCATTCTAACTATTTTTTTGTTTGAATGGATTGTTGTCACTTTTTTCACGTTTTGAATGAATTGTTTCTTTTATTTTTATGTATGGTTAATAACCGAACCAAACCAAACCAAAACCGAAAACAACCAAACCGATAAACAGAGGCGAATCTAGGATTTCAAGAAGACGGGTGCACCATTGTCAGGGACGGCTTTGCCCCTTTAAAAAAAGGCAACTACTGTAGGCTTCCAAATTTGAAGGACCTCAATTATCTTAGCAATAATAGATATAACTTTTTCATAAGAAAAATATTAAATATCATTTGCAAAAAAATTATTAAGAGAAAAAGTTATTAGAAGAAATTTGATATACCTAGAGTACTATGTCGCAAGAAAGATTAAATGCATTGATTATATGAATTATTGATTGAAAAATAATTATTAAAAGAATCCAACTATAAAAAAATATACAATTTTGCATCTCAAGAAATTTAAAAAGTAGACTTTATAAAAAGAAGGGAAAAAGGACAAATATATCCTCAAATTATTGTAAATGGTATGCAGATACCTTCCGTCATAGTTTTGGGACATTGGTGCCCTTGCCCTAAAAAAACTAAAGCATATATGCCCTTCACGCTAACAGAAGACTAAATAGTGACACGTGACACAATCTTATCCGTCGATCCGATATATTAAAAAACGAATCGATGGATAAAATTATGACACGTGTATATCTGTTAGTATAAAGGGTATAATGCTCTAGTTTTTGGACGGTAGAGACACCAATGTCCCAAAAGTATGACAAAGGGTATCTGCATACCATTTACGATAGTTCTGGGGAATATATATCCCTTTACCCTAAAAAGAATATTAATTTTTCTTAAAAGTGTAAGGCTTCGGTTTGATTTTGTCTCAAATCACTTGTGTGTTTGAGCCGTCGTTGATCATTGCACGTAAGATAAGATCTAAAATATTATAATTGATTTTGCTAGTTTGCTTACTAAGAATGGTGATTTCAGTTGAAAGAGCGAAAAAGAAGGAAGAAATGGGCTTTTTTCAGCTGAAAAGTTTGAGCGCTACTTCATGTTTTTTGTTAAATAAAATGCCTGCAATGGAACCTACATTTAGATTATTATTATTTATTATTATTTTTTGTAAAAATAAGAATAAAAGTTAAAAACAATGCTGCATTTTTTAATGTTTTTTTTTTCAAAAAAGGGCCGACTGCAAGAAAGGAATGTAGTAATTTGGAATCGATCTCTCAACCTCACAATGGAAAACAAACACTCAAACCAATGAGCCATCCAATTATTTGTGATCATGGGTTCATTCAGTTGCTATTTGATATATTTTACAAATTATACAAGTAGTTCTATCGAATTTTGTCGGATGACCACGGGTTCAGGTGACCCATTTTTTTAACTTAAATTCGCCCCTGTCGATAAATGTATATTATATTTGATTTGGTTTGATTTTGATAATTTTAAAACCGATTAAGTTGATTTGATTTTGATTTTGACTAATAACCGACACAAACCAAACCATGAACACCTCTAACTAGAACTACCGCTAACTATCACCAACACACAGTCAACTATCACATATTCTCCGAATCATATTGACCATCACTAGTGAACATGATTTTTTTTTGTGCAAATACTAATTTTATTTTAATAAATTTATATATTTCTAATATTTAATTATTGTTTTATTTTATTGCATATTTGTTATATTTATAAACAAAGAAATTATGCATATTCAGATATTGAAAAACAAACCGTCTTAATCATTCAGTAGTATTCAAATTTAAAGATAATATCTTAATCGCTTAGATATTCATTCAGATTTAGACGTCTTGATCTTAATGAAAACAAATGAGGCCTTAGTATTTTAAGAATTTGTGTTTTTTTTAAGTTGGGTCAGTCCCATGTTGTTCTGATTTGTAGGAATTAATGGAGTCACGTGTTATGTCTGTGTTGTGTTATGTATCTTTTAGGAGTCATTCTATTTTTTTTAGGAGTAAGTTGTTTTATGGACTGATATGTGCCCTATTTTTGTAGAACTATTTCATGTAAGTAATATTCCAAGAATTGTTTTCCAAAAATATAACATCAACCACTAATTATAGAAATGGAACTATCAAAAAGTCTAAAAAACTTAAAAGAGGAAAAGATTAACATAAAAGAACACACCACCAACTTCATAATCAAAGAAGGTATATATGACCAATAACTTTTCTCAAATTAAGTAATTAACGTCATATACCTTCACAGAGTAATAATAAGATGAAAAGGAAGAAACAACATTAAATACTTTCTTGATTTTTCAAACTAATAAAAACGTATTTTGACCAAATTCTGTTGACTAAAATGACAGATAAAAAGGAGTTTTAACTCCTGCGGATATACATTAATATTATAAATTAAATAAAAATTATATACCTTCTCGGATTAGTAAGGACAAAATTGCAATAAACAACAACAAATACTTTCATAATCTTTCAAATTAATAGATCCGTATTTTTACGAAAGTCTTGATGACTAAAATGACATATAAAAAGGATAAAAGAATACTAACTCATATCTATTTTATCTTCTATTTATATTATCAATATATAACAATCTTTGTCGTTTTGAAACTATATTATGATATATTTTTTTTCTTTTTAATTGATATCATGGACTTATTTATAACCTAAAAAAATTCAATCACATATTTAAGGGTGTAGTAGTAAAATAATTGAGCATAGTAAAAGGTTGATTTAATTTCAATAATGTTCATATCAGTAATTAACAACAATGAAAACTCAAAAATTTATCAACACAATTGAGCATGAAAAAAGATTTTCAATTATTTTATTATTACACCACATATGTGCTAGCTTGAGAACTATTTTTCACTTTTTACTTAAAAAAATAAGAAAGAAAAAAACAAACAAACCAATTTTGGACATTTAATTATTTTACTATTTTTATGTAGTGAACAAACTAATGGCTGGTCCTATATTTAGGAGGAAAAACAAAAAAGACTCTTAAAAGAGTTGAAAAGGAATATTCTAGTGAACATTCTCAGGTGTTTTCATATAAATATTCTACTTCTATACCTCTTTTCAACATATCTTAAACCTTTTTCTCTTTTATTTGCAGACAGGTGTGGTTCTTTTTCTCTTTTATTTGTCGCCTTTAACTTCGATTATAAACATATCGTCAAAATTTTGTATAGGAATCACATCAATTGATATATAGTTTGTGGACATGTCACATTTCGAAATTAAATAAAGGTTAATTATATTCGAAATTAAATAAAGGTTTTCTTGTGATTATATTGAATTTAGACGAATCAGAATGGGCTAAATCAAACTTGGACGGGTTGGGAGTGTTACATATAATTTCATGAGCTAATTTTGACACCCCTAGCTATATTCATATTTGTTTTGTTACAATTTTTGTGTCACATACTATTGAATTTCTTGTTAATATATATGCATGATCTTGCGTTTTATCTTTTTGTTTTGTGGTTCATTTTTTGATTGTCGTCTAATTTTTTTTGTTTGTTATAATAAGTGTTTGCTGTTTTGAATTTGGTAATGCTGATTGAAAATTGGATTAGCTTACATGTTGAATATTGTTTTGATTTGCAGAAAGAAAAAAATGGCTGGGGATATGAAGGTTTTGAACGCACTTGATTCGGCAAAAACACAATGGTATCACTTCACAGCAATCATAATAGCTGGTATGGGATTTTTTACTGATGCCTATGATCTCTTCTGCATATCTCTAGTCACTAAGTTGCTTGGACGTATTTACTACCATGTCGATGGCTCTTCAAAGCCTGGTTCACTACCTCCTAATGTCTCCGCTGCTGTTAATGGTGTCGCCTTTTGTGGTACCCTTGCGGGACAACTCTTCTTTGGATGGCTTGGTGACAAAATGGGACGGAAGAAAGTCTATGGCATGACCCTTATGCTCATGTGTCTCTGTTCCATTGCTTCTGGCCTTTCTTTCGGTAGGGAGCCTAAGACCGTCATGGCCACCCTTTGCTTCTTTCGCTTCTGGCTTGGTTTTGGAATTGGCGGCGATTACCCCCTTTCTGCTACTATTATGTCTGAATATGCCAACAAAAAGACCAGGGGTGCCTTCATTGCTGCTGTTTTTGCTATGCAAGGATTTGGGATCCTGGCAGGTGGTATCTTTGCCATCATTATCTCTGCTGCATTCGAGGCTAGTTTCAAGGCGCCAGCCTATCAAGTGGATCCCCTTGGTTCAACCGTTCCTCAAGCAGACTACGTGTGGAGGATCATATTGATGGTTGGGTCACTTCCTGCTCTTGTCACTTACTACTGGAGGATGAAGATGCCTGAAACGGCTCGTTACACTGCTCTTGTAGCCAAGAATGTGAAACAGGCCACTGCAGATATGGAAAAGGTTATGCAGGTTGACATTGGGACAGAGCAAAAAGAGCCTGTTGTAAAGTCCGGCAATGAATTTGGTTTGTTCACGAAAAAATTTCTTAATCGGCATGGACTCCACTTGCTTGGCACAACCAGCACATGGTTTCTCCTTGATATTGCATACTACAGCCAAAACTTGTTCCAAAAGGACATCTTCAGTGCAATTGGATGGATTCCAGCTGCCAAGACTATGAATGCAATTGAAGAGGTCCAAAAAATTGCACGAGCCCAAACCCTTATCGCTCTCTGCAGCACCGTGCCTGGCTACTGGTTCACAGTGTTCCTCATTGACAGGATTGGTAGGTTTACCATTCAAGTGATTGGTTTCACAATGATGACAGTGTTCATGTTTGCTCTGGCCATTCCTTACCACCACTGGACTCTCCCTGGCCACCATATCGGGTTTGTGGTCCTTTATTCACTAACCTTCTTCTTTGCCAACTTTGGACCCAACGCCACTACATTTGTCGTGCCTGCTGAGATTTTCCCAGCTAGATTGCGGTCAACTTGCCATGGAATATCAGCTGCATGTGGAAAGTTAGGGGCAATGGTGGGTGCATTTGGATTCCTGTATTTGGCTCAACCACAAGACAAGAGCAAGGCTGATGCAGGGTACCCTGCTGGAATTGGGGTTCGGAATTCACTCATTGTCCTTGGCGTAGTCAACCTTCTCGGATTATTTTTCACTTTCTTGGTTCCAGAATCCAAGGGGAAGTCACTGGAGGAGATGTCAAGGGAAAACGAAAACTCAGCAGAGGAAGGAGCAGAAGTGGAGAATCATTCATCCGATAACAGGACCGTTCATGTGTAAAAGCAGTTACTAGTTTCATTTCTTTCCATTTTATCCTTCATGTGTTCTGCAAAGGTTCTATCTAGTAGCACTTTAAAGTTCAAGCTATTAGTGTAGACATTCTATGTATCTGTGATTCTGTGTAATTGCAGCAACTCGAGTTCCATATATTGTATGTTTTATGTCATATATATATTGGATGCAGTATGAAAAAACTCTTCTCTTATTAACTTTTCTTGATTACCCCCTCCTCTATAATATATACTGAAGAGTGATTGATTATATTAAAAAATTAGCTTTAAATAATTTCAATTTCAAAATCAGTAGGTTCTCAGCATGAACAGTGACGAAACTAGGATTTTCGTCATGTTAAAATTACTTTTGGGAGCATTTGCAGTGAACCTTTTTTTATATCTACCAGAAAAACACCAAGTGCAACAAAGTTTAGTAAGATAATTGGCCTCTAAATATGCTAAGATGATAAACTTGACTGACTAAATACCTCTGAAACATACTCTAAAGCAAGCAATCCATATGTGATAATAACTCTATTCCCTTATCTATTGTTCAGTATTGTAAGTTTATACAGTAGATTGTTAATGTGTAACATTAGGTAATAACGTGATAAAATTTAATCTATTCAAATATTGTATTCATCAAAAAAATGTTGTATAATCAATACAATACGAAACATCATAAAACTACATGTAACAACCATTCAAACAAGCTAAATTCAAACCTATGAACTAGGACTAGCATTGAACTAAGTGAGTCAAGTCTTAGACTAATTGTGCCAAGCTCAATCAATCTTTGCCTAATTTACTGTAATTGAGTTAAAGCACCAACTTGTGTTCTTTTTAACTCTTCTTCTGAATACCGACATGTTGGCATATACAACAAATTACAGTTGAAAATATACACCAACAAGATAGTTGAAGCTTGTTCGATATTCTCAATGAACCCTTTGCCATAACTAGCAGATCGTTTACTTCATCCATCCTCGTCTTCATGATTTTCTTCCCTATAAAAATCAAAATGTTCCTTTGAACAACCTTAGGTATGATTTCTTCAATGATTCTTTGGATTCTCCATGGTGATTTAATAATTTTATTGATCATTTCAACCACTAAAAGAGAGTTCAATTCGACTTCTAAGACTTCAAATTGTTGATGAAGACATCATGATATTACCCTATTATATAAGCCATTAAGAAAAGAACGAACACAGCAATATGACATTGTACAAAAAGCTATTTGAATTGTACCTAAAACTTGGGCTTTTTTAATTAGATATAATAGTATTGGGAAAATTACACGATTAGTCACTCTTCTAAGAGTTATAAACGTAATTAGCATCACTTTTAATGTTTTTCAAATATAGCAGATTTTATTACGTATTTGGCATATTAGGAAAGTCTATACGGTTACCACTAAACTACGAACTCAGTTATTATTCTTAAATGTTTATCATCTTCTCTCTCTTCTTAATAACGTTTACACTCCTTTATTCTGCCATTGTAGCAAAATATTCAATTAACCATTATATATATTTCACAATTTTTTATTCTGTGCAATTGTAGCAAAATATCCAATTAAGCATTATATTTATTTCATAATTTTTTAGAGGTACGCATGATATATTTCAATTATATTATAATTTTATTTTGGTATATATATCATTTTTTTAATATCCTATTATATAAATCCTCAACTTTTAAACCAACAATAAAGATGCATTATAAAGAAAGTTTTTAAAATAGTAGATAATAACTCAATGTATTTAAAAATACAATAATAACTCTTTTACTCTTATTTGGGAGATTCTCTAATCGACAACCATCACTATGAGCTATGTGATGATACATCGTCTCGCCCACGCTGCCAGAACTTTCCTATACCTTGCCAGAGTATAAGACATCCTCAACTAAGTGGATCCACTAAACTATGCTTAAAAGCAATAAGGAATCATCTAAAAAGTATGACTCTTTTTACCCATGTTGGCATACATGGTTTATAAGGACTTGGCCAAAGTCATCTACAGCCCCTTAAAGTTGTCCGCATATTTCACTTAGACACTCCAATTCAACCTTTTACCTATTGAACACTTTTACCTATACAAAAATTGTTCCTATTAGACACATTTTGATAATCAGCAAAAAAATGTCGAGTGTGTGATGCACTTGCCATGACATGGCAAACTAACTAATTAAAAGAAGCCACGTGTCTTAAAAGAAGCCATGTGTCTTTTGGGCTCCAAAATTATTATAATTAAAAAAATAAACTAAAATCCTAAACTATGTATGTTGCCGCCTCCGACCTGCCCACTCCCCCCACTTCATCTTCTTCCCTTTTTTAAAAAAAAGCTTAAATATCCTAAATTTCTCTACTTCTTTTTTTAATTTATTTTTGTATCAAGCTTAGATTCGATTCATGTTTGAGTTGATTTGGCAGAAAGAAAGAGATGTGTGATGGCAGTGTTTTTCGATGCACAAATTAAAATTTGTGATTGATTGTTTGAAAGGCAAAAACGAAAGATATTGACAACGATAGATTTGGAGAAAAATGAGGTGGTGCCAATGGTGGGAGGTGGGTTAATGGCTGGTTAAAAAGGAGAAAGAAGATGATGGCCTGAAAAAATAGGGAAAGAAGATGATGGTCTGCAAAAAAAAAAAAGGAAGAAGATGATCGGAGAAAGAAAGGAAAGGAGAAGTGTGGATATGGTAACGGCAGATCTAATTAAAAAACAAGGTGGCGTGGAGAAGAAGAATGATTGCAGCTCGAGAAAGAAGGGGAATGAAATTTAATGGTGGGACACCGGTGATTGTGGTGGTGAGAAGGTGGTTGCAATGGTGGTTGAGTCAAAGAAGAAGAAGAGATGCTAATTTAATTATTTTTTTAAAAGATAAATCTTTTAACGTTAAAATATTGGAAAAAAAATAATTCACGCGCCCCATTTGCGTGACTCACAACCGATTTGCCATGTAGGCAAAAAATGCTTAGACGGTTCAAATCTGGAGTGGTAGAGGTGTTCAATAGGTACTAGGTGTAGTTGAGGTGTCTAAATGAATAATGAGGATAACTTTGAGGGGCCGCAAATGACTTTGGCCTTTGGACTTTGAGTTGTCTGAACTCGTCCTCATATCGATGCTCAATACTACTCCCAATAATTTAACTCATGCTCATATGTTTAAAAAAATATTTCCTCATCCTCAAACTTTGAGATTATTACTCAAAAGATTCTCTTAAAAGAAATAGTGCTCAAAACTCCTCATAAACTCATTTGTAAATCAAAGTTTCCTCTCATTTTAAATGTAAAAACATTTACTCTTGAGATTACTTAGTTCCCATTTATTCACTTTGAATAAGAAAACTCAACTCTCCACAACCGTATACTCAAGTCTTAAAACAATTTTTAAAAGTAAGCAAAAGACTTCTCAAAATGACTCCAAGAACTCCCTCAAACTTTACTCTCAACTCTATCTTGAATTTGAAATATGAATTCAAGAATTATGATTTGGATATACCAAATTTCTCAATGATTAGAAGTAGTTTGGATAGTCATAATCAGGAAAAGAGTAAGGATGCATTTTAAAAGAACTTAGACGGAACAAACGACGAAAAACAGCGGGGGCAGGCGACCCTGGCACACTGAATGTGACGCGGGGCACCAGTACCTAAACTTCAGAGCACCATTTCTAGCGCGCCAACTTCCCTAGCGAATCGGTGGCACATTGCCCCATGCCCTCCCAGAAAACCCGACCAATTTTCCTCTTAGATTTTTGGCCCTAAATTCACCTAGAATCGACTGATTTCTTCGAAACTCCCTTAGATTCGTATACCCAATATTAGTAAACGAAAATCTACTCAAACTCATAAAAATCACCTCAAGAACTCATCAAATCCCAATATTAAAGATTTAAGAACGGAATTTCAAGAAATTCATCAAGAACCTCAATACATGGATTTTCATGAACGAAATTAACTCAAGAAACTCATGATTGGCGTAAGGGTGAACGAACCCATTACTATGATAGCTTACATACCTCGTTAGGATCAAATCCTTGGCAAAATCCCTTGACGATCGCAAGAAAATCTTTAACGACCGCTTGAAACTTTTCTCCTCCTGAACTTTGCCCTAACTTTCCAAACGCTTTTAGACTTTAGCGTAAACTGATTTTAATCAGCTTTGACCCCTAATTTGGGTCCCTAATTTGGGTGGAAAAACGTGTGGAACTAGTAGGGTAAGGAAAAGACCAAAATACCCCTCTATAATTCGGATGAATTTCCTTAACTGGACAGGCTGAATTCAAACGGGCATATATCCCTCATCCAAACTTGAAATTTAGCAAACTCGGTGGTATTGGAAAGAGGACTCGAAGATCTTTTATTTGATATCTTATAGGCCACCTAACTCATCTTGTACTGGAAGTTATGGTCGTTTGAAGTTGACCCAAAACTCACAACTCGTAAATAACTTGCACAAATCTCAAATTGGCTATCTCTACTCTTGTTCTTTCTAAATTTAGATTTTTGTAAGACCGGGGTATTACAACTGCCGCTGACTATCACCAACACACCGTCAACTACCACATATTATTCAAATCATATTGACCATCACTAGTTAACATGACTTTTTTGTGCAAATACTAATTTTATTTTATTAAATTTATATATTTCTAATATTTAATTATTGTTTTATTTCATGACATATTTGTTATTATATTTATAAACAAAGAAATTGAAAAACAAACAGTCTTTAATTATTCATTATTAAGATCTAAAGATAGCATCTTAATAGTTCAGATGTTCATTCAGATTCCGATGCCTTAATCTTAATGAAAACAAATGAGGCATTAGTCTATTAGGAGTAGGGGTGTGCACTATTCGGATTAAACTAAATAATCAAACCGAATTTTTATTCGGATTGGCTTTTTGGTTTTTCGGATTGGTTTTGGATTAATAAATTGTTTTGTTTGGTTTTTTTGTTTGGCTTCGAATTTAATTTTAAAAAATAAAAACGAAAAAAAACTGAATTATATATATAAAGTGTTTAGGTTTAGAATTAAATTAGAGTTAACCACTTTTTGTCCCTTTTTGGTTATTGCCTTTCACGATGATTACGTCTATATTTTATGTTTGAACATCTTTAATAGGTATACTTCTACGTATTGTGTTTTAACTTTTACTTATGATTTATATTAGAAAGTATATTTAAGGGATTCAATATTGTTACTTTGGTTATGTCATTAATTATTGACATAACCGAATAACCAAACCGAAAAAAACTAAATCGAATAGAGGAAAACTAAACCAAATCAAATTTATTTTGGATCGGATCGGGTTACACTTTTACAAAACCAAAAAGCAAAAACCAAAAATCCAAACCGAATAATGTAAAAACCAAACTAAAAAATTGAATGCACACCCCTAATTAGGAGTTGTGTTTTTTTTAAGTTGAGTCAATCCCGTGTTGTTATGATTTCAAGGAATTAATGGAGTCATGTATTATGTCTCTTTTAGGAGTCATGCGTTTTATTTTTTAGGAGTATTATGGACTCATATGTGCCCTATTTTTGTGGAACTATTTTGTTAAGGGTAAATAAGTAATTTTCCAGCAATTGTTTTCCTTTACGTACCTCTTATTTTCATTTTTTTTAAGAGTATAACATCAACCACTAATCGTAGAAATCGAACTATGAAAAAGTCTACAAAATCTTAAAAGAGGAAAAGATTAACAAAAAAGAACAACCACCAACTTCATCAATCAAAGAAGGCATATATATATATGACCAATAACTTTTCTCAAATTAAGTAATTAACGTCATATACCTTCACAAATAAAAAAGAGTTTTAACTCCTTTGGATATACATCAATAATATAAAGTAAATAAAAATCATATACCTTCTCGGATTAGTATTGGAATAAACAACAACAAATACTTTCTTGATTTTTCAAATTAATAGATCCTTATTTTTACCAATGTCTTGTTGACTAAAATGACATATAAAAAGGATAAAAGAATACTAACTCATTATCTATTTTACCTTCTATATATATATTATCAATAACAATCTTAGTCGATTTAAAACTATATTATTATTATTTTTTCTTTTTAATTGATATTATGGACTTATTTATTTTTAAAAAAACTTATTTATGAACTAAAAAAATGAAGAAAAAAAATTCAAGCATATCTATACTACCTTAAAAGCATGAACTCCCAAACATGAATGTTGAATTACTATAATATTCCCAATTAAAAATACTCAATTTATTTAATTATGTTATATTAAAAGTTAATACCTTTTCACATTAATGGATGGTGACTTTTGCGATGATGTGTGACTTTTCCAAAGGGTTTTGACTTTTTTGACGGGTTGTGACATTTCCGATGAGTTGTGACTTTTCAAAAGGATTGTGATTTTTCCAAAGGGATGTGACTTTACAAAAGGGTTGTGCCTTATCCGATGAGTTGTGAATTTCTCAAAGGGTTATGTCTTTTCCGATGAGCAGAGACTTTTTTGAAGGGTTGTGACTTATCTAATAAGGCACAATCAGAACATATTCATACTACTATTTGTTAGCTATAAATAGAAGGGTTTCCTCTCACTTTTAAACATTTTTTTTTTAGGTTTTATACTCTTCTTCTTCTTAAAATATCTCAACTGTTATTTGCAATAGTTGATTAAGTTCAAAACCCAACAAAATTTGAGGTACCACATAAGAAAGAGTTGGTGAACAAATTGTAGCAAATCATTCATCAATTCACACTCATATTTTTCTCTGACGATTTTCATCACATACATACATCAGTATTATTTGTATGATTTTGAACATTAATACTCTTTAAATAACCTACATGTTTTATTCATTAAAAAATTACTAATTACCTACGAATAGTCACAACAATTTCTACCTTCATGTTTCTTCGGTCATAAATCACAACCATTTACTCCTTATAAATTCTTGGGGATTTCTTTTATGTGACAATTTGAGATCATTTAAAATTTTCATAAATGATTCATCCCCAATCCATTGATATGTTTTGCCGAAGTTCTTAGCATCGGAATTTAGGTATTGTCTTTATATTAAAGAAGAGAACAAATAAATATGCAATTATCTATGAACTTTGCTTCACACAGAAATCTTCTATATATAGTGCGCGAAAATTTTCATTTATTTTTCTTATTCTGTTTCTTAAATAATTTCTTTTGTGTTTTAATTTCATTCGAGAGAGAATTTAAATACACACATTGTTGATTATTTTTTTCTAATAAATAAATAGATAAAGATGTGGGAGAGACAATAATAATAAACAAATACAAAAAGGCACATGATTGGGATAAGATATTTCTTCTTTCTATTTTCATTTCTTATTATTTTGAGATCAATGAAGGAGTTTCTTCCTAATTTTGATAAAACATTAGGCATTAACGTAGTACATTGAATTAGTAGTTTTGATGTTAAGTCTACTGTTTCAAAAATAGATTTTTACCTTTACTTATAATATGATAATATAACCATGATAATAATTATTTTTAATAAATATGTAAGTAGAAATGAACAGAGAAACTAATGTATTGGTGGCAATAGATTTCAATCAAATGAAACACTAGGGTGAATATATCATGAACATATATTTTCGCCTTCTTTCTTCATTGGCTATGAATTGATCCACATATTTTTACTTTTTTATATTTATGTTGAGTATGATTTTTTTTATGTATGAATTTCCTATTATTTTGTGTTCATTTTGATCTAAGAAAATGTTATGTCACAAGACACTCTTTTCTAGCTATATAAAAATGATAAGAAAATAGTGATTAATCACAAAATTGTAACACCTCTCCATTTGAAAGAACTAGAAAAAGCTAGAATTAGAAAGAGTGATTTTTTTTTTTTTTTGGAAATAGTGTAAATCTGGAAAATTGGCTAAACTAAGTTAAGTTTGAGTTTATGGTCAGCTTCAAACTACCATAACTCCTAGCTCAAGATGATTTAGGTGTTCTTCCAGATACCGTAGGAAAGATCTTGGAATTATCTTTCCAACGCCGCGAGTTTTCACAATTCCGAGTTCATATGAGTGAGATATGTTTTTTTGAAGTTGGGTTGTTCGAATAAGGAAAGTCTAATCCAGATTTTTGAAGGGTAGCTTGGTCTTTTCCCTATCCAATTAAATTATTTCGTTTTTAGTAAGTTATGTGGGGTCTAAACTGAGCTAGTATATATAAAGGTGTAATAGTAAAAGGTTGATTCAATTTCAATAATGTTCATATCAGTAATGAAAAATTAGGATTGTGTCAAATTACTCTTTGTACTTGTTGCTTGTATCATATAAACTTATTGTGGGGGTGCATTTGTTGTTGTTTAGAGTCCTACAACTTAATTTACATTGTTAATTGAGAAAAGACTTAAATATGTCATCAAACTGAAATGACATAGATAAAAAATTTCTCAAAGTTCAATGACATATATTGATCTTATGACTGGAGTGTATTTTGTGGATTTTAGTATTGGTGTGCATTTCAACTTGCCCGTCTACATCGAACAATTCAAGCCAAAAAATACACAGTATAGTATCCAAAGAATAGAGTATTAGGAGATCGATGGGCAAATCTGGCATAGCTTTGAAAGAAGAAAAATAGAGCCAATTGGCATCCAATTCCTTGTTAATATAGGAATATATTTGGGCTCTGTTGTCATAATTGGAATTTCTGTTGGAATAATAATCTAAAGTTGGAATAGAAAACCAAATGTATTTAGGATTAGATATTTATATAATTCAGGTCTAAATAGGATTTTTAACCAAAACCAAATGTATTTAGGATTAGATATTTATATAATTCAGGTCTAAATAGGATTTTTAACCAAAATAATGTAGGAATAGATCAAGTCCATATTATAGATTATAAATATTCTACTCCTACACCTCTTTTCAACATATATTCTACTCTCTCATATCTTAAACCCTTTTTCTCTTCTATTTGCAGCCAGGTGTGTTTTTTTTCTTTCTTGGGTTGATATATGCATGATCTTGCGTTTTATCTTTTTGTTTTGTGGTTCGTTTTTTTTACTGTCGTAAACTAATATTTTTCGTATGTTACAATAAGTGTTTGCTGTCATGAATTGGTAATGCTGCTATTTTGGTCTCGATTGAAAATTGGATTAGCTTACATGTTGAATATTGTTTTGATTTGCAGAAAAAAGAAAATGGCTGGGGATATGAAGGTTTTGAACGCACTTGATTCAGCAAAAACACAATGGTATCATTTTACAGCAATCATAATAGCTGGTATGGGATTTTTTACTGATGCCTATGATCTCTTCTTCACTAAGTTGCTTGGACGTATTTACTACCATGTCGATGGCTCTTCAAAGCCTGGCTCACTACCTCCTAATGTTTCCGCTGCTATCAATGGTGTCGCCTTCTGTGGTACCATTGCGGGGCAACTCTTCTTTGGATGGATTGGTGACAAAATAGGAAGGAAGAAAGTCTATGGCGTAACCCTTATGATCATGTGTATTTGTTCCATTGCTTCTGGCCTTTCTTTTGGTAGGGATCCTAAGACCGTCATGGCCACCCTCTGCTTCTTTCGCTTCTGGCTTGGTTTTGGAATTGGTGGTGATTACCCTCTTTCTGCTACTATTATGTCTGAATATGCCAACAAAAAGACTAGGGGTGCCTTCATTGCTGCTGTTTTCGCTATGCAAGGATTTGGTATCCTCGGAGGTGGTATCTTTGCCATCATTATCTCTGCTGTATTCCAGGCTTGTTTCAAGGCGCCACCCTATCAAGTGGATCCCCTTGGTTCAACCGTTCCTCAAGCTGATTACGTGTGGAGGATCATATTGATGGCTGGGTCACTTCCTGCTCTTGTCACTTACTACTGGAGGATGAAGATGCCTGAAACGGCTCGTTACACTGCTCTTGTAGCCAAGAATGTGAAACAGGCCACTGCAGATATGGAAAAGGTTATGCAGGTTGACATTGGGACAGAGCAAAAAGAGCCTGTTGTAAAGTCCGGCAATGAATTTGGTTTGTTCACGAAACAATTTCTTAGGCGACATGGACTGCACTTACTTGGCACAGCTAGCACATGGTTTCTTCTTGATATTGCATACTACAGCCAAAACTTGTTCCAAAAGGATATATTCAGTGCCATTGGATGGATTCCTGCTGCCAAGACTATGAATGCAATTGAAGAGGTTTACAAAATTGCACGGGCACAAACTCTTATCGCTCTATGCAGTACCGTGCCTGGCTACTGGTTCACAGTGTTCCTCATTGACAGGATTGGTAGGTTTACCATTCAAGTTATTGGTTTCACAATGATGACAGTGTTCATGTTTGCTCTGGCCATTCCTTACCACCACTGGACTCTCCCTGGCCACCATATCGGGTTTGTGGTCCTCTATTCACTAACCTTCTTCTTTGCCAACTTTGGACCCAACGCCACTACATTTGTCGTGCCTGCTGAGATTTTCCCAGCTAGATTGCGGTCAACTTGCCATGGAATATCAGCTGCATGTGGAAAGTTAGGAGCAATGGTGGGTGCATTTGGATTCCTGTATTTGGCTCAACCACAAGACAAGACCAAGGCTGATGCAGGGTATCCTGCTGGAATTGGGGTTAGGAATTCACTCATTGTCCTTGGCGTAGTCAACCTTCTCGGATTATTTTTCACTTTCTTGGTTCCAGAATCAAAGGGGAAGTCACTAGAAGAGATGTCAAGGGAAAACGAAGACTCAGCAGAGGAAGGAGCAGAAGTGGAGAATCATAACAGGACAGTTCCTGTTTAAAAATAGTTACTAGCTAGTTTCATTTGTTTATATGTAGTACTATAGTTTCTTTAGCTCAAACTATTAGTGTAGAGATACTAAGTTTCATCCCTTTTTAGCTTTTCTTGATTGCTCGCTACTCTATAATATATATATCACTGAGATTTTAGTTTCACATTGAACTACTTTTGGGAGCATTTTGAGTGAACCTTTTTTGTGTCTTCCAGACAAAATCTTTGAAGGTTTATATAGTTGAAGTTCAATCATTTTAATGCACTTCAGACAAAAATGACTGAACTTTCATGGAATAATAACTTTAGTGGCACTTGATGTACGGATGCCACTAAAGATCTTGTCACATCTTTAGTATCTCAAACTGAAACTCTTCTCATCCATAAAGCAATTGAAACTAATTGCAATATTGCTTACATTCTGGAGTTGTTAAAATACTTGAATTAAAAAAAAAGCATGTCATGTACATTTCATACCTAATCTTATATACATCTTCCTCTTTCTTATAGAGCTGTAGACCAACTACCAAAAGAAAGAAGACAGGCATGACTCATGAATTTATAAGAGGAATTACACCTTTAAGAAAAAGGGAAAAGGATTAAAAAAACAATAGGATAAAATCCCAAAAAAAAGGAGTTTAAGAATTGAAATTAATAATGAAAAAACAAAAATGAAAACAAGACTTTAACCACAGGAGATACTTGCTGCAGGACCACCACTAGCAACTCCAACTATGACTTTTTAGCCTGCATTAAGTGTGTTGAGAGAAACAAAGTCATTTTCATGTGCCGAGAACTTAAGGGTCGTGGATTTTTATGTGGGGAGAAATTTATCCACACCCGTTGTTTATACCAAACCAATGAACACATGGCATTTGTCTTTCATATGCACTTCTATCACTAACCATGGCTAGTTGATATATGAAAAATTAATGTGGATTGGTAGGGGACTGGGGAAAGGTTGAAGACTACTTCAAAGAAACTTACCTGTTTCAAGTACTTCTTATGAACCTTCAATGCCTCATCTAATGCTTTTCTTGCATCTAAATTCCCAGATATTTCGCCCAAGATCTGGAAACTTTTTATTGTCAGCATCAATGGACATAATGTCGTGGAATACACAGGTATAAAAAGACAGAATGATGACCTCTACAACATCATCAAGGCCTTTCGCCTCTTTCATAAGTCGCCTATGCTTGGTCTCTAGAACACTTGCAACCAGGAAAACAGAAAGAGCACTATTCGGTTCCGCACCAGTTTTCAAATTGTTCCTTTCAAACTTCCCATATTCCTTTAGTTTATGCTTATCATTCGGTTTGTCATCATACAATAATTCAGAAAGAAGGGGTTGTCTTTTGTCATCATATGATGAATATATGTTTGGATTGTACTCCATGGCCCACATCACCTGGATAATAGAAAAAAAAGTATCTATCAGAAGATAGAAATAACTCCTACCTACAATTTCTCATGGCTCCTGGACCTCTCATGGTTCAGATGTTATGAAGAACTAGTTTTTTCCCATTGACCTTTATGTCAAAACTTATGCTCTTCTAGAGCACAAAAGGTTGGTATACATTCTCTATTAAACAATCCTCAGAACGAGACACGTAATTAAAGCAATAAATCCTGGTGCAAACTATTTTGCAATATATATCTTCTTCTTTTTTGATAACCGTGGTATCCGGACAAGCTTGCGTGCACCTCGACTAATTCTATGGGATACCTACCCCCTCCCACCAGCAACATGTACCAGGTAACTCTGTCCACCAAGGCTAGAGATCAGATGGAAAGTAATCAACTAGTGTTTTTGTCTCTAATGGGATCTGAACCTACTTCATGATTCTTAACCCAATTCATTGCCCACTAGGCCACTGCTATATATATCTAACAATTACAAATGGAAAAGAAGTAGCTTCTCACCTCCCAAAGATAGAGTGAGTCAACGAACGAGAACTCCCTGCGGAAAAGTACCATCAGCATGCGAAATGCAAACAGATATTCTCCACCATCTAGCTCCTCTGCCGATATAATTATAGCTGTTGTGAGAGAGATGGAAGATAGATAGAAGGAGTAAAATCTAGTCCTACCCTCTCCTTCATGTTGTGATAGTAAAGTAAGTAATCTGTGGCATTATCAATATGTAATTGCAAAGATTTGACAAGTATTTTACATGAACCAACACTTGCAAAAAAGTAGAAATGCACATATGAAGACTTTCAGACCACGGGATTCCCATTACTATGATTAACTTATGATTAGTTACTGGGGCCCCAAAATGACAAAATGGTATAGTAATTTGCGTCAGGCATCAGAGATATCTAACCATTAGAGAAAGTAATTTTGCTGTTCCATTTCTTCTAGCTTAATGTAATCCTTAAGGTAAGTTAATTTCCAATCACAAGAGTCTAATAAAGATTTACCCTGCACTGTGGCCAAAATATGTAAAAAGACAACTATTTCCTGTCTGAAACTCCAACCACAATTGTTAAAGGCTGAAACTACTTCCCTTTGTACCTTTCTGTCCAACTATAACTCTTAAGAAGTTTGACTCAGTTTTTAGATGGAAAAAACTATTATCCATGGTATCTCTCTCTCAATCCTTTAGGCACATTCCTTTACGAATGATGAAAGTTGATAATCAGAAAAAGGTACATGGGCTCCTACAGATAATATCATGAGAACACTTGAATTTATCATTCACGATATTCCAAAATCATATTTCATCACAAGACACCAGTAAAAACCCAGTAAATCATTCAAGACGCTACAACAGAGATTAGGAAAGGAAAAGCAGCAATGTCACGAAGATCTTGATTTCTTTACTATACTCATGGCAATAGTGACTAAGACGATTTACAAAGACTAGGACCTTCTCTTACCCAGGTGTTGATGAAGCTTGGGATCGACGGTTTTAACAATTTGAGCTAGAGTACTTAGCTGAGACTGCACTCCAATAGAATCTGTGCTGCACTTAAAGTTCTCTCGCTGTTGAAATGAAAGTTGAGTGATTATAAACAGAAGGGAGGTATAAGCAGAGGAATGAGCACAAAAGTAATGCACCAGATGAAAGAAAAATGTCAATAAGGAGAATACAAATATATGTGCAAGTTACATCCCTCTTCCGGGGGTATGCAAGGTTTACCTGACCAACTTTACCTTGCAAGGGAATCATCTGAAAAAAAGAAACTTCGAAAAGTCTTTTTTGATGCGTCTGTAATAGCCTATGTGTCCCAAAAAAGAACGTGCTACGCCCGGCCCCCTTTTCAGTAGATGAGATTAGGATGAAAGGGCTTTCTTTCATTAACATTCCATGAAGGTGCATAGATATATTAAACTTGAAATATGTTTATAGTTAAATTCAAGGTAGATCACTAAAGAAGAGAAACTCCAGTGCTAACTTTTATAACTAGAAGTTCAAACAATGTTATGGCCATTATGGTGTTTTTACTTTTTGTCCTTTACCTTTTGCTATTGCAACTCGTCTAAGGTCTCTAATAATAGCACCTTAAAAAATAACCACTAATAGAGCATTAGCAACAATAGAGACATACCAATCGACGCATTGCACGTTCGAAGCACCAGTATGCATCTGCTTCATTCTCAAGTAGAATTATCATTGGAGAGCAAATATCACTCATTCCTGTTCACATAAAATGAGAGGGGATGTTAATGAACGGCCTTGATTATATTGAAAGACAATGTCTTATACTCCTATAATACCTTGAACATAACCAATATCTTTATCCATCCAGGCATAGACAGACAGTACATCCCAAAGTTTTGCCTGATTAGCTTCATTCTCGTAAAATACAAGAGTACGATCCGTTCGAACAACATCCAAACCTAAATAAACATCGTAAGTCAAGATAGTTTCAGATATCATTAAGAAAATCAGTCTATCTTGAAACACCAGCTTCTTTAGCCAGGTCAAAAGAGTGGTTTCTAGATATTTCATATTCAAGCAATCTATGCATAGCAGAAGTTGGACAGCTGTACTAGGATCAAGTTGATTACTATCACTTTTTCATTAAAAATTGCTAACAGTTATTCAAAATATTTTCCTGTCACAAAGTTCAAACTCGCTCCAAAAATATACCACGTTGGAGTTAAGAGAGAGCAAAGATTGAGTGACTTTATCTTTCAAGTGAACAACTACGAAGTGGAACTAAGCAATGTCAACATGCTTATTAAAAGTCTTGTAAATTGGCAAGAGTAAGGAGAAAAGCAGAGAGAATTACCATAGACTCTAGGTACTTATTTTATATTATGTATGTAAAGTGAAAACCAGCATATGCTTTCCTATTATACTGCAGCATTCTTATTTCATGTCCACAAAACCTGTGGAAGGAAAGCAGATAACTCAATTACCTAGGAAGCTTTCTCAAAGTGATGTACAAAATTCTTCTCACTTTTGACTAGTCAGCAAATGGATGTTGTTTGTTACAGAGTGTCTATAGATTTATTTCTTGATATTGTACAAAGATGTTGATAGATAGCATATTTTTAGATTTCCTCTTTATTTCTTTCCTTAGTTAGCGTTCTTGTTAATGTACTTATACATGTTTACCCTAAAGTTGCTCGAACTTGGGTGCAGGTGTCGGATACAGGTCCTAGAGGTCGGATACTTCATGATCTAATTTTTAAGATTCGGGGATATGGATACGGGTGTGGGGATTCGCCTAAAAATAATTAAAATATCTAAAAATAGAGTTATAAAACCTAAATTATGAGATATTATGTGGAGAACTTGAGGAGAATCTTGGAAGAAGATTAAAGGAAAAGGAGTAACATAGAAATTTATATATAAAAGGTATTCCATTTTCTTTAATTTCACCTTAGCTTTTGTATTGATTACAGAAATCATTAAAACTGTCTAGACTTTCCCCATCGATTTTGGTCAAAGTACCCAAAATCAGCTGACCAAACCGGACATGTATCCCACACCCACACCCATGTCGTGTCAACACGGGTGCGGCACCAAAAGTGAAGAGTCTGAGCAACTTAGTACTTACCTATTGAATAAAATACAAGTTATTTTCTCTAATTCCTTGCACATGGTATCAAAGCATAACCAGAGTTGTGAGACTTGAAGTGGTGGTTGCTGGAATTAGCCGCCACCATATTTTTTGGTTCGTGTGACTTCACCACTGATGGCCTGTCTTACTGATTTGACATTGCCTTGAGAGTACCCAGTTGATTTACGGTGGTTTTCTTATCATTGGACCACATTTTGATGATTTAACATCAAGATCAAGGTTCTGCGATTTTTCTTTTGGTGATACTTTAGTTTGAATTCCTTTCTCTGCTGTCGTTTGATCTGTTTGGAGCCAGAATACTGTCTGATCTCTACTGCTTCCTCTTTGTTGCTTTGATTGGTTTTCTGCCTGGAACCCTTGGCTATTCATATTTTAGTTTCTTGTTACTCTGTGAACTGCTGGGTATTCCAACCATCTTAACTCTGTTTTGGGTTATTTAGTTTTCTCTATTTGAGTTGAGCCTTTTTGTGGAGTTGACTATTCTCTTGGTAAGACCTTTATATTGAGAGTTTTGGTGATTTCTCTGTTATTTTGCTTTGATATTGTGAGAATCAATGACAATAAGGGAGAAGAATGGAAGAGTTTAGAAAGGGAGAAGAATGGAAGAGTTTAGTAAGGTTGATGTTGCTCATAGGCCATCATTGGACAAAATAGTTTTGGTTTCGGCAGAGGATTATGCTAGATTCATTCAGTATCAGAAATCACTTAAGGAATCTACTTCAGTTACTACCTTTGTCGAGTCAGTGAAAGCATGACTAATTATCTTTTCAAATAAATGAGCGATTGATCCAAGCGCCACAAATCACATGACATGTGTAACACTAATATTTTTTCTAACTTCCAGCCACACAAAGCACCATTTCCCATTACTGTAGCTGATGGATCAACTTGTACCAGTTTTGGATCTGGAACTGTTAAACCAACCTTATTTATTACCCTATTCAGTCTTTTACAGGCAATCTGTTGTTGGAACTATCTCCTTGTTGTATATGTCGATGACATTGTCATTATAGGAAGTGATTTGCAGGTATCTCTCCTCTCAAGTCTTTCTTACATACTAAGTTTCATACGAAAGACTTGTATAGTAGTCAGTGTAATTCTCTTCAACTCAGCATCAAGAATACACCATCCAGTAACGAAAAAAAGGACCCACTTATCTCAATGAATTTTGAGCTTATCAGAGAAATTAATAGGCGGACCTGTTGGTCCCCTTTATTTGTACTTGTAACAATTTGCCAGTGGCTAAGCATCATCTTTATGGAATTACAGTCAAGATAAACACAAAGTCTCTAAATCCAAAAACCCTTCCTACATCTGCAAACTAAGTACCCCCGACATGGCCTAATTCCACTTCCCAAAGTCCATTACAGCTATATCTCAACTTCATAGAATTACACCGACTACTATACAAATATGTACCGACAAAATTGAGAAAAAGAAGTAACTTTAGATGTATCACTCCCTTTATCTATTTTGATAAGTGCATCTGAATTATCTTATGTGGGTAGATCTAACCTTTGAAATGAGCTGATCTATTGCATTGTCTAACAACTAAGAACTGCAAATCCCAGAACTATATTTATGTTGACCATGTAAATAAATGCAAAATTTCTTTGGTTCTCCTTTTTTTGTTGATTATGGTGGTATGTCGACCAGCTTGAAGCACATCAACTGATCCACTGGATATCCCAGGTAACTCCACCAATCAAATTAGCAGATGCGACCAATTCACCTATTGTCGCCTCTGCTGGTATTAGAACCTTGGTTCTCAAGATTGTTACTCCAACAGTTCCAGTACTAGTAGGCTACTCCATTGGAGCTTCTCTTTTTAATTGGTTATTTATTTTTGTCATTTGTTGGTAACTTATTAAGACAACTACATAACTCAAACACCAATAGTTGTGCACGAGAAAATCCTAAGAAAGTTTAAGAGAGTTATTGGCAAAGAAAGTTTTTGCAGTACTGGTCAAAGAGATGAAGGAAAGAGAGGAAGAGATGCTGGTAGATTCTAAAAGTCAGCATAAACTGTATATAAATAGAGAATAAGAAGTAGCAGAAGTACGAACCAATTTGATGCAAGCTAAGCTTCCACTGAAGCACTTTCTTTTCAAAATCACCATTATCAGCTGGCATGGCATCACTATAATCATGTGAATTACTGGTACTAGTTGCACACTCTATAGGTTGCCCATCATCAGATGCTATGGGTTGCCCATCATCAGATGCTATGGGTTGCCCATCATCAGATGCTATAGGTTGCCCATCATCAGATGTTATAGGTTGCCCATCATCAGAGACTATAGCACTAGTGATGAATTTTCCACTGCCGATGACAGGCACTATCTTTTGACATTCAGATTTCCATGCAGCATACTGCTCCCTGAGGATACAAATTTCAAATCATTAATTTAGGCCACTAATAAAAATAGTAAATTAATTTCAATTTCAGCATACTAATATTGGCCCTAAGCTTTTGTCTTCACTAAGTCTTTTGTACATTTATGCTATTATATTTTAAAGGCAATAAATCTCAAAATTGGACTGACCATTTTTCTTCTTGGTTCCAAGTTATATACCACATAACGGGGATCAAAGTCCAGAACTAAATGAACTCAGCCTTTAGCAGGCATGCTTTTTCTTTCACCAATGATTTCAGAAACGGACTCAAACTGAATCAGGGCATTCAAAGGAATATGGTACATTTTGACTGAAGACATGGGCATTGACATAGCTATACTATAACTTATCCAAAGACTGGTTCATCCAAATTGACCTCTCATGATAAAATTCTACAGGCATGTTGATGAAAACTATGTGACCACCTCCAAGCATATAATAAACCTGTATTTGAGTTCTCAAACTTGACAAACCTCACAGCAAGTTCTAGAAAGTCACAAGAGGGTTGAGCTTTTTTGCAGTTGAATAATTACATATTGAGTCAAGAGAATTCAAATTTTATACAAAAAAAATGAGGAACTTCATGAAATAAAAAGGGTCAGATCTTGACACCAGGAGACAGAAGGTCCGCTATAAGAAAGGGTAGAAAACAGCATTACAGACACCATATTATCATCTCTATGCTCAATACTGAATCATTCTAATATACAGCAGGGACCACTAAATAAACTTAACCTTCGAGATAAAAACTCTATTAAACATGAGAAAGTCATTGCATAAAAGTAAATCAATTGTAACTGGTGCTTTGACTTTCTATAAGCATATAAATGTACAAAATTAGAACATAATTACTTCATATCTTAATTTTTTACTTTACATTCTAAAAACAACCAGTTTGACTATTTGGTTATCACTGCTACTAATTGCTGAAACGACTCACATTACCTTCGCTGTTGTCTAAGCTGATTTCTTTCCACAAATGTGCTTTCAGGATCAAAACAACCCAACAGGAACTCCCAGGCCGCCCCTTTAATTGATGGATGAATACCCTAGCGTTCACAGAACAATTAATGAGCTTCATAATTCTTAAAATTCAATATCCAGATAAACAGCAATACAAAAAATTCTTGTTGATAAGTAGCAGCAAGAGGCATATTAAATGTAATTAACCCAACCTCTTCATGATGAACTCAACAGACGTGCCACTAGTAGACCAAGTTATCCAACTTTTATGTATAGTTCAACAGCCTAAATTTTATACACAGCTGACAGAGAGTGTCAAACCTATTGCACACAGCAGAACAACAAAAACTAATCACTTTTATGAGATATGAAAGAGGGTCCTACTTCCATTGGCTAATAACTTCCTAGAGTGCTCAAAGAGCTTGAAATAAGGGAGAATATACACCCCTATAGAGTGAAGCAACGATTTTAAGTTAACTCACAAATAGATAAGAAAATAAAACAATGTAATACAAACGATCTAGTTTACCCAAGGTCAATAGGTTTTGGGGTGCAACACCACTCACAAGTCCCACATGAGATTACTATTTAGTCATAAGGGTACTCAATTTCATTTCATCATTGAGCCGATAACTCCTGTTTAACGGACTAACTATAACTTGTATTCACCATCCAAACACCTGACCTCAAGCAAGTAAACAACAGGCTGGAATAATGCACTCTCTGTGTCACATTAACTGGATCGTGAAGAGTAGTAGCAAGGAGAGAAAAAAACACTGAGAGTGGCAAGACAATGAGACAATGCAAAACAAGACAAGGATCGAGTGTTGTTGCGGCTCCATCATTTTCCTAGTCTGAGAGTAAAGTAAAGGTATTACTTTACCAACCAAAGATAGTAACATCTTCAACCTTTCCAGCTTCCACAATAACTAAAACCGTCAGTATGACTATTCAGAATTTCCAAAACATCAATCTACCTCAAGTAGAATCTTCCAAAGAAATCAAACATTAAACACAGTCACAATACATAAAAACTGCAGTACTTTACGAGGAAACTACAAGCTGTCTCCGAATATGAAACCGAACTGTTTTATAGGAGTAAGATAATAATTGCAAGTTGAAGTCAGCTTTCAGTCACTTGCTTGTCTCTGTTGTAGAGCATTCGCAATTTAAAATTAAGTTGTTATACAAAAATTGCTTATTTGAAAGATCTAATTCTCATCTTCCATACCTGCTCTTAATTGTTTAAATACAGGAACCAGTAAAGCAATACATTTGACTCAAAATTACACGCATCCAAAGGAAAATGAGAATGTGGTATACAATACAAGAATAATGGCAAAAAAGGTATACCCCTCGTTGTATTCGTCGAAGAACACCAGCTATATCCAAATAACCATCTTTAGAGAATGCAGCTTTCCATCTTCTTTCACTAAGAGTTTTTCCTACCTGTCCAAACAGTGTAAAAAAAGCACAGTAAGGATCTTAGTTGTGTCATAAGCATCTATAATCCTTAAAGATATCACAAACAGCTACCTAATAATAACACTTATTTCTTCAAAAGGAATAAGACAAATGTCAACCAAAAAACTCTGGCTTTTGCCATCATTCAAGTATTTACCTAATTGATTGATTAAACATATTTGCATTTAGCAACCCCCAATGGACCAAATAAAACAACTACAAGAATTTCCACCCAGTGTTTCTTTTGAAGCCTGGTATTTACCTTTTGTCCCCATTATAAAAATTTCTGCAGATATAACACCACGCGGCATAACTTTGGGCAGGGCATAACTTGTTTTGTCCGGTGCGTGTTCAACGTTATGCCCCGTCAAATAATCTTGCAAAACTTAATAGAGGGCCAAAGTTAAATAACTGTCTTAGACAATTCTATTTGTGCAAATCTCCCCAACAACTACACCATCAAAGGATGGACAATGATTTTCTAGAAAAGACAAAAATGGCATAAGTTTCTGAACCACATGAGAGTAATTAATGTCAAAGAATCAAGGAAAAAAGACACTATCAAAGGATGGACAATGATTTTCTAGAAAAGACAAAAATGGCATAGGTTTCTAAACCAGATGAGAGAAATTAATGTCAGAGAATCAAAGAAAAGGAAAAAAGACACATTTAACGCTGTCAATATGAAGATAACACACCAAATGAACAAGAACAACAAAGAACAGAATCAGATACAGTAAAGTAGCATAGAAAAGGGAAAAAAGGTGCTATTTTTTCAACACACCCTTGCTTTGAATCGGGTCTTGGGAACATCAGCTAGGCATTCAGGTCTAACAGGATAGTAACTGTCTAGCTCCTCTGAAGAAGAATTCTTCATAGCACGAACCCCTGATAATTCAAAACACAAACCCCACAATCAATCCAAAACAGGGGAAGAAAATTGAACAATTCATCCACTTTAAGAAGAAAAAACACATACAACAGACTCATTCAGACATTCCATCAAACATATAACCTACCATCATTCTTGAAATCAAGGGATGACTTAGAATTACCCATGTCTTCGTTCAACAAAATAAGAAATTACAAAACTAAACATCACCAAGATTTCTACATAGAAAGATAAATATAGAGATTGAATTTGAAATGCAAATGATATTTGAAAGTTTCAAGTACCTGTATTGAATATGATGAAGACAAATTTGAATAGATTGACTTGCTGGCTCTTTTTTCTTTTTTTAATCTTTAATTTATTGTCTTGATTCGATTTGTACAATGAAGCAGGGAAGATGAGAAATTGACGTTATTCTCAAATTTCCACTTTTTATTCAAAATATTTTATGGTTGAAATAACAATCACATTTTAAGGTTGTTAGAAAATATATGAATGAACAGTGGACAGGAAAAATGAAAATATTTAAAAAGATTACTCTCATTTTTTTAAGTTTGATACATGTGTTTTTTTTTTAAATCTAGTAGGTAAGTAAATATGATATCTTGAAAGTATTTGTAGGGGATAGGGGTGTGGGGTGGCGGGAATAGGGACAAGGCCAAAGTCAAGTAGAGTTGAGGGAGTTCATTCGAATTACATTTGATGAAAATTATATTATTTATATATAATTAGAATTATTGTTTATGTATATATAGTAGTAGATGTTGATCCTTCGGAATACTTCGTGTGTTTACTTTTTGTATTGTGAATCCTTTTTTTGAAAATTTTGACTCCCTAACTAGATGGGATGGGGGCTACGGAGTTTGGGAGTAAAGATGAGGTGTGTTGGAGGGTGGGATGACACAATCAATATGAAATTTCACTTATGAAACTTGTTTATTCCTACTTTTACTATCGTTTTTAAGGAACATAGTTTTCTTAAAAAATGTTTTCCAAAAGATTTGATCAAGAGAACGTGAAATAATTGAAAAACATTAGATACCGAACACACCCTGAGAATGTTTTTTGTTTTCTTCTAATTGTAGTTTGATGTTCTTTTGACAAGTTTTGTTTTAAAGTTATGAGAAAATACCCAAATTTCCCCTTTAAGATATCTTTTTTAATTTATTTACGTCGTGCTAAAAGAAACTTATATTATATGATATTATTAATAATCAACCCAAAATAACTTAAAAGTATATTGTATTTACACTAAATTAATGAATGAAAGATATATTAATGAATGAAAGATATATATATATATATATATATATATATATATATATATATATTTGAGGTAGTGTGAACTTGTGTTGCTTAATAGGAGTATTGATCAAGTGTTCTCAATTTAATTTGTAATTAAATGTTAAATTACTTAAGTTTATCGAAATATAGGATGCAGAGCAAGTATTTTTGGCAAACATACCATTAGTTTGTACTAAAATAAATAAATAGAAGAAGGTTACATGTCATTAGAGGTTGGAGTAGTTAATCAAGTTGCTTTGCCAAAGAGAAAAAGGAATAAAATTTAATCAATGGGAGAAACTAGCTTATGACCTCATAAAATACCAACATATAAAATGAGCAATCAATTATGATAATAGAGCGACAACTTATAGTTATACATAATTAAACTCCAAGCTCTATTATTCAACTTATTTTATTTAACTATACATTATAAGACGCGATAATTTAAACTCATATTTATAATTTATTCTCTTTTTAATTTATATTTTAAACATGTTGGATCACTTATATTTTATTTATACAGGTGAAACTCCAACTAGTGTCATACAACTCCACTAAGTAGTGCAAGAGTAACTCTAGAAAATCTTAAAATATTGACATAATATATGTGTGCGCCCCTTTAACTTTGGTTTAGTTGGTATATATGCCCTCTAAATTTGAGTTTATACAAGTAAACACTTATACTTTTGTAAAATTGAACAAGCAGACATATACATCCTACATGACAATTCACGTGAAATATGCTAGAACTGATTCGTATTATGCCATGCAGGATGCATATTATGCCATGTAGAACGGTTGCGTATATTTGTTCAACTTTATACAAATTTAAATGTATACTTATGCTCACACAAAGTTGAAGAACACATTTATGTAATATTATATTTATGCCTAAAACTTTCTAGGAGTTTGAACTACACATTTCATATTCCAATAATTTTTTGAACTCTTAACACACTATGCCGAATACAATACATATCACATATTTTCCTTCTTACGTAAAGTTTCCCATTTTAAATGATGACAAAACTTTGAATAAGGTCCAAAAATTGACCAGCCCACTCAATTTTATCGATTTTTGAGAAGATTGGGCTATTCACAGCCCAATAGCAAAATATGGGCCCTAAGCCCATACCAGAATACGTCAGTACATAAAAAACCCTAGCAGTATATTACTCCTCCCAGCTTCTCCATTTGTAGTCTGCTAGCGCTTCTACTCCTTCAGATCGCCGAAAATGGTTAGTCTATGCAAATTTTACTATTTTTCCACATGTTGAAGTTCATAAATGTGTTCGAATTTGATAATTTATGTATTTGGTTTTGTTGTTTAGCCGTTCAAGAGGTTTGTGGAGATTGGAAGGGTAGCCCTAATCAACTATGGAAAGGATTATGGAAGGCTCGTTGTTATCGTCGACGTCATCGACCAAAATAGGGTACTTTTTTTTCTGCACAATTTGTACAGTTTGGAGCTGCTGGCTATATTTTTGTGAAGAAAAATAAAGATTTGATTTTTTAGTTCTGTGTTTTTTATTCTAGCAAGTTATTTTGGAGGATTTAATATAAGGCCTATGATGGAATATTATAATATGCCTACATTGTCTGATCATTTTAACTTGATTGAGCAAATATTGTCTGAGGCCTTGTATTATGATTCACAAGAGTATATGCTTAATAGTTTCTAGGGATATAGTCTTTTTTGTGTGTTAATTGACTTTTTGTTGTACTAATGATATAGGGTTGTTACGTATGTGTTGTGTGGAACGGAATATAGTTTTTCTTAACCTCGTAGCTCCATTAAAATAGGATCAGTTTTGTGCTTTATTTAAGAGGTAATATTTGACATGTAGAAAATATTTCTACTTGTTTCCCATAACAAGACTAATTTTCTGGTGATGTAGGAACTCTTCCTACCTTTATGTTTGTTTTGGTTTAGCTGATAGATGAAATGTGTTAGTTTTCTTGTTTCTTTTACTTTATAGAATAGAATGGATACAAGGATTATACTTTACAAGGGGGGAATTTAAATGGTTATATATCTTACCCCTGAAAATGAAGTGGTAACACTGTATGATTTACTCTAATTTGCATAGTTGGTACTTTGCCTTGACCAGTGCCAAAATAGCTTAGGAAAATGAAGTAAATGTCAACTCATTTTCACTTATTTTTTGAAATTATAGGCTCTTGTTGATGCTCCAGACATGGTGAGGAGCCAGATGAACTTCAAGAGGCTTTCACTTACAGATATCAAAATTGACATCAAAAGAATTCCAAAGAAGAAGACCCTGGTTGAGGCTATGGAAGCTGCTGGTGAGTTGTCTTTACTAGTTCTTTTGAATTTCTACTAGTTGTGAATTGGCAATTGGTTTTGCACTTCCATTTTCTTTAGAAAGAGAATAAACCTCGATTTGTCTGGTTTCTCCAGATGTGAAGACCAAGTGGGAGAACAGTTCATGGGGAAGGAAGTTGATAGTGCAGAAGAGGAGGGCTGCACTTAACGATTTTGACAGGTTCAAGCTTATGCTGGCAAAGATTAAGGTGCGGTTATGCTTGCTATTTAAGTTAGCTTCATTTTGTTATCTGCGCGTCCAGTCAACCATCCAAAGAATGTAGAGTCAGTTTCTGGATAGCATTCACTAGGCTGAGTTTCCATTACCTGCTAGATCAACATTTGAACGTGCATCTTGTTGTGGTGCATCTTGTTGTGTTACTAGCTTTTAGTTAAAATCATAATGCACTGTTGTGTTTGAATTGCTGTTTTCCTAGACCTTGTTTTCCTTTCTCCTAACAAGACCTGATACATGTATTTTGACATTGCAGAGAGCTGGAGTTGTGAGACAGGAGCTGGCAAAGCTCAAAAAGGCAGCTGCTTGAGAACTATCTGATCAGTGAAAGTGATATATAGGATTTTTGGATCTTGTATTTTGTTTAGCTTTGAGGGATGTTATTAGAACAAGTCTGTCATATTTCATGCCTTGCAATATTTAAGACTTTTCGAGTTCATTTTTGTATGAGATTTTTTGCTTAATTATGATGAGAAGCTACCAACTTCTGTGTCATCTGTTCCTTTTCCCTTCCCGAAATTGCTTGATGTCCCAAATCTGTAAAAACTCTTCATTGTCACCATGATTTCTATCTCAACTCTGATGAGGTCTGGTTTTGGACAAGGTCTTGATGTAACCACGTCATTTCAAGCATACCAGTTGGTGATGAAGAAAACTAAACATAATTTGCTTTTTGGCTCAAATTTTGGAGATCATTTTGTGCATGTTCTAAGTTAGCTACTACGAATATGTCACATTCTTTAGTGATAGGCTTCATGCCTCAATAAACCATAAAATCTCGAAGGAGATGAATATTTTATTTGGTTCCCATAATTGTCAGAGATTCTAAATGAAATTTACTAGCAAATTTAAAAGATTATTGATATATTAAGCGAATTAAAAAAAGTAGATATTACCGATAAGGATATGTCAACTGATCATCTTTCAAACCTTGGGCTGCAAAATTTACAATGCAAAGAAGGTTTAATCATAAAGAAGAGAAATCTCCAGTACAATTTTTATGTCATAATCCAAAAGCAAATTATGGGAGATTCGGAGTTGTACTGCTACGAGAATTAATGTTGATTTGGGTCTAGCTTCATGTTAGCAATAGGGAAATGGAGAATTGGTGAGCTGCCTTTAAAAAATCTTTACACTTGAATGACTTGGACTGGTAGTTATAATCATCAGTCGAACCTCAAACAGAATTTCTCCACCACATTCGTACATCATCATCAAATATTTATTATATAACTTAGTACATATTACTCATCACTTCTTTGGATGAGGCTAAATAGCGTTACAATGACCAGAAACTCTTCAGGTAAAACAACACCAAGTTATAATGAAAAGTTGGATTAAGCATTAGTTTTCATGTAGAAAATTTCAATTTACAGCACAGAGACATCCTTTTATAGGATCACAAGATTCAAACAACGAGAAAATTTCTCTTTACAAGTGCATCCGTTTACTTCCTGATTGAAAGAAGCTCAAAGCTCCGAAGAGGGTCATCACGGCTGCCCTTCGTAACTGAAGTTCGGGAAAACAGTGATGGTTTTGGTTCAGCTCCAGAATGAATCCTTTGTGTGGCAGATAAGCGCCCACTGCTTGACACTAATCTGCTGCTTGAGCGACTCTCCGTAGGTTCACCAGAAGAGCTCGGTCTGCTACTTGAAATTGCAGCCCTTCTGGACGAGCTGCAATTTCTCGAGGTACGGCCTCTTTCTGAATCAGCTTGCTGTAAAATTACAAGCATATAGTTCTTAAAATCATTTTACAGTCAATACTACTCTTTCACTGAAAAAACAATCATTTCAAAGACAGACTATATACAAACTTAAAGACAAGTACTACAAAGTGGTGGTTAGACCAACTTTGTTGTATGGGGTGGAGTGTTGGCCGATCAAGAACTCTCACATTCAGAAAATGAAAAGGGCAGAGATGAGGATGCTATTATGGATGTGTAGGTATACTAGAAGAGATAAGATTAAAAATAAGGATATCCGAAACAAGGGAATGACTTCGGTAGAAGACAAGATGCCGGAAGTGAGGTTGAGACAAATGCCCTAGTGCATAGGTGTGAGGTTGGCTATGAATGGATTCAGGAGAGGTAGAGGTTAACCGAACAAGTATTTGGGAGAGGTGATTAGACACATGACACAGTTGTATCTCACCGAGGATATGACCTTAGATACGAAAGTGTGGACTTGAATTGGGGGAGTGTGTCCACACTAGTAAGTAAGAGTGTATTAACTTGCTGTCGATTCTAGTAGTTGTGTAGTATTACTCTTGTTTCTTCTTCTTCGATTTCTGTTATTATATGTTGTTTCGTGTAGTTCGATTATAGTATTGTTCTGCTACTATCTATTGTTTAATAACTGTATGTAGTTTTTTTATTTCCATTACTTTGTTTTCTAGACTGTTTTTATCTTGAACCGGGGGTTTATCAGAAACAGCCAAGCCACTCTACCTCTGAGGTAGAGGTCAGGTTTGGAGTACACTGTAACCTCCCAAGAGCCAGATACTACACTGGGTATGTTGCTATTGTTGTTTACAATATATGAGATCCTAAACTGTAATTGACTAATTAAGCATTAAAAGCTGAATGCTCATGCAAGCAAACCGATAATATTCTCCAATCCCACTAAGAAAAAAGTTACTTTAATAGCTTTCAGAAAGAGAAGGATCAATACCACATCTTTAGATGAAGGTATATCATCTGAAGTCTTGTTTCTGGAGTGTTCCCCATGCCTACCAGAACTAGAAGCATTCCTCCGGGAAAATGCTCCAACAGCACCAGAAAACCTGTCCCGAATATCCTGTCCCACTAGATTACATGCCAAGCATCAAACAATGATAAATTCAGTAGCTGCAAACTCAGTATTCGTCTTTTACATGAAAAACATATCTCCAAACATTCACCATTTGAATAAACAAACAGAAGTACATGCTGGCTCATAATTTTGGGCATATCATCTAAGAAATTAAAAGTCAGAAAAGCATTACAAAAAGTCCAAAACTTCAGGTCAAGGAAATTACCTGATGTCCTTCCCGGTCTTTCAGCAGATGGCACAGCATTTAGCGGCGCACTTCCACTAATATTCTGGTGGCAAAAAATAAATGCACACTTCCACCTTAAAAAATTTAAGAACAGATTTTCAACAACAGTCAAAACAAGTTTTGCAAGCACTTACACGTCCCCTAGAGCTGGCACCGATCTGAGGATACTTCAAAATGGTCCAATCAAACACATAGTCAAACTGATAACCTGCACCAGTGAAAAGGTTAAGATGGAGAGAGATCACAACACATACTTACAACAACAACAACAACAAACCCAGAGTAATCTGACAAGTTGGGGATGGGGCCTGGGGAGGGTAGTGTATATGAATACCTTACCCCTACCTTGTTTCCTATAGACCCTCGGCACACACTTCAGGTTTAAAATTGACTGTTACATCTCAGACAACTTAAGACTGAATTAGTAAAAGTGGGAGAATTACAAATATACCTTCACGAATAAACAAGTCCCTAAAAAGCCTCTTCAAATATGAATAGTCAGGTTTATCTTCAAACCGTAATGACCGACAATAATGGAAGTATGATATGAACTCTGACGGATATGATTTACAAAGCACCTGTTAGAAACACCATCAAATCCTGTGTCAATTTACTCATCTGATCACTCACATCATCAGCAGATAATATACATTAAAGGCAAGACAGGCTGGATGAGATAACAATTGGCTTAATGAGATAAATACATTTTTAAATCATCCATTTTTGGGATAAGTACATCTTAAACCACCTATCTTGACAATAAGAAGTGTAAACTAGGGTAATTCTATCATAGTTGACTAAAGGACGTCCACTTTGTGAGAAAACACAGAGTCAGAGTCACAACAGTGCTGAAGATGACATCATCAAGAATCATTAGTACTCATATATAGTACCTCTATTGGTGTCAACATCTTCTTCTCACTGATTTTATCATATTTCTGCTTCTTAGTACCAGCTTTCAATCCCTGCCATGGAAGACTGAGCAAGAAAAACTTGTCATCAAGTCATGAACACGTCCATAAATTTGCAAATGCATAGGAACTGGTCAGAAACAATGACAAAAAGAAAAAGGTGATAAAATCCAACCTTCCTCTAAGAAAATACATAAGCACATAACCCAGAGATTCCAGATCATCTCTTCTGCTTTGCTCTGCCAGGGGAAAAAACAAGACACATGTTTTATCAGTTACAATAGAATCTGTGGCTTACCATACCTGCAGTTACATGACAACCTAAACATTATTAACCTACCAACTCCAAGGTGTGTGTTGACACTTGCATAGCGAGCTGTGCCGGTCAGATTCTTGTTTTCCCTGAGAAAAAATATTAACATAATACCATGTAAAAGGCAGCTAAGACACATATTTCTCACAAATTGAACAAATAAAAGAATATTAAGACACAAAATTGACCAGTGTAAAGCCTTTTCTTAATATCTTCCTTTTTTCTCTGTCATTAGGCACATAGTAAGAAAACAAGGATAAGATTGTCACAATTTACTCGGAACTCGTTACACTAGAGCTTGATAATATTAAAGAGTAGAATTTTTCTCAAATGCCTTAATGTCAGTCAGCTCAAACAAATTCATATTGTGATCAACAAAATGATACAGCAAGGACACCAAATATAAGCAGTTAAGCACCAAATACCAGTGACTGATAAATTAATTGGCAGTATTAATGTACATTATAAGAGGACACAGTAACATAAACTTGAAAATACGAGTTTGCCTTCCACAATCTCCCTTCCAAGGATCAATTGAGACATTAATGTCATAAGCACCATATAGTGACTGATACTTAAGTTACTGATAATATGTTAAAACCATCTACGTAAATGCAAATCAATACCATAATCCATTGTCATTTGGCTATTCCACTCATTAAAATTACCCTGATGATAAATTTAAAGCAATATTTTTTAATTCTTTTCTGTTTTACATTCTAAGTTTGGACTCAACTAACCAGCTTCCAATCTCACTCAGGAAAAAACTGGTCAAAATTTTCCTTAAAAAGTAAGATAAGACCTTTTCTGGATTAAAGAAGGTACAAATACAGAGGCAAGAAAAACCAATGGGAATGTGTCGAACTACAAAACATCTTACATAGCATGCTTCCCAAAATTTTCGTGAAAAGACTGTCTACATTTCATAAGTGATCAAATAACAAGTATCAATATCAATCTATCATGTATTCTCCGTATGTGATCAAATAACAAGTATCAATATCAATCTATCATGTATTTTCCATTCAGTGATGCATGCACGAGTCAACAGATTGTCCAGTGAGTGTATGTTTTCATGTTGTCCCCTTGTCTTATGGATTGATGAACAGGAAAGGTAAAATACTGTTAGAAAGTTCACTTTTACTAGACACCATGCTGCTACGATTTATGAAGTCCTTTACCAGAGATTTCCTGGCCCATTTGTCAAGTACCTCTAGGATGGGCCTATCCTCCTGTAAATCCTCACTAATGCTTGAGAATATAAGTATCTGGATGATGGGAATATGATAGGAGAAATGAAAGAGGATAAATATGGTTCCTTTTCACTGTTTTTACTTATTTTAAAAAATGAAGTAATAATAAGATTCATTGTTGGCATCCAACATTACCAATTTCAAAAAAAAAAAAAGAGGTTTCATTATTGGCATCCAGGGAATGCGACATGTTTGAGCAGAAAAGGATGATCAGCTCCATTACGGTATGTCTATACTAAGGACAGGGAGCTGATGAAATCCAAAAATACAATGGGGGTTAGTGACGGGGTAATAACCTAAAGAGGCATCTAGGAAAAAGGAATCATTCAGAAGCAATGTTGAACAATCACTAGTAGTTAATGTGCTAGCTGTTCAAAATCAATGTCACAAGCATTCAGAAAAAGAACATCAATAGTTGCAAGGCTTAATCCAGTAACATAGCGGTTAGAGTGTGCTACCTGTAGGGTATATGCTTGTGAGTTTGGAGGTCCCTATACTTTTTGGCAAGTCCAAAGTCAATTGCATACACCTGTCATCAGTATTAAGAATTCGAAACATTAGGGAAAAAACCTTGACATCGCACACACTTTGTTTCCTTTAAGCTTTAACTTCAACATCTCAATTTCGGAAGCCAATGGACTGGTTTTGTTACAAGTAAAACAAAACTGGACTTAATGATGAACTTTAAGTCTTCAACACAAACCCATTCATTAATTAGCCATTCATTAAAACTCTTATCATGATGTCACATACACAATTTAAGTATCATCATAACATAAAGTCCTCGATTCCATATTGATTCCTTATACCTCTCTGAAGGACATAACTCACACTTTCAGCAACTAAACCAGAAGTAAATCCCATATTATAGCAAATCCATTTATGGGGAAAGTAGTACTATCTTAATTATTGATTTCATAAGCTCAAACATCCTCCATATAGTGCATGATTAGCACTTCAAAAGTACAAGACACTGAATGGGACAATCAACCAGTAAATTCAGCCCCGGACTCCTCCATATATAAGTTTCATTTTATATAAACAAAAAATATTCCAATATAAGGAAAATAATTAAACTTGGTTTAGTTTCAAAGAGAAAAATCACTCTTCAATTTTATTTCCGAAATACAACTACATTTAATGAACTTCAGTCAGCCTGAGTCTGAAAATTGACCAAGGTACTATCCACCCCACAATGAGTTTGATTATCAGAAGCCAAGCAGCTAGGGGTGGCAATGGGGCGGTGTGGTGCGGATGCGGGGCAGGTTGAGCTTACCGCGCAAAAAAAACAAACTGCCCCACCCCACCCCACTCCGCATACCATTTTTTTAGCCTTTTCAACCCACTCCACCCCGCCCCGCATAAATCCACCCCACTTAATTATTCTCATATTCATTTGTCTAAATCATGCAATAGTAACTTCCCTCAAATTTCAATATCTCAGTTCCATTTTTTTTTTATCCATGCAGTTGTTAATTTAGTTACTATTCTCAGATACTATTTCATTAGTAAGATAATAATAATTTACGTGTTTCCAAAAAAAATAAAATTGAAACAACCAATCAAAACCAATATAGATACCAACAAACAAATTAAACACTAAACCAAAGCAATAGTTATCTCTCATTATCATTGTTAGTTTCAGAATTATTTACTTTGTATCCTATTTTGTTCTTCTCCTTTTCTCATTTTGCTTATCATTTTGTTACTGTGTATAATTTTTGTTCTCACGTTTAGTGTAATGAGCTTATAAATTTACCCAGCAAATATGACTAGGAAATATTTCCTGTTCTTCCACTAAAATTATCAAATTAAGAATATTATGTAACCGTTATTCAAGGAAAATAAAGCTATGTTACAGGGACGAAATTAGGAGAAGAACCCGCAACCTGCCCCACAACTGCACTATTTTTTCAAAAAAGAGTTTCAACCCGCCCCATACCCGCATAAAGTCAAACCCACCCCACCCCACCCCACCCCCGCCACATTGCCATCCCTACAAGCAGCATAGAAGAGCCATTTGAAACAAACATAAAGAATAAGAACTAAGACACTATTCATCCAACACAAAAACCAAATAATTATTTACAATTTTTTTTAAAATTTGATCATCTGGAAAAGAAACTAGCAAATACTAATTTTTCCTCTCTTTATAGGCAAAACATTGACTTGAATAAACTCCATTCATTCACAAAATTCTGACAGAAATGAACCAAAACCTGATTTGCTTTGCGACCAAGGCCCATCAGAAAGTTGTCTGGCTTTATGTCACGGTGAAGAAATCCTCTTGAGTGCATGTATTCAACTCTATTAATCTGAAAGACATATACCCCAAGGTTATTACCCTAAAATGCATAAGCAAACAGGAACAACAGCGATTTTCTTTTAAAATGTGAAAGAAGTACTTACTAGCTGATCTGCAAGCATCAACACTGTTTTCAATGAAAGCTTCCTATTACAATAGTTGAAGAGGTCTTCCAAGCTCGGTCCAAGAAGGTCTATGACCATTACATTGTACTTGCCTTCGACTCCAAACCATTTAAGGTTGGGAATTCCAGCTACATCAGAATGGCATAGATAAGAAGATCAATCAAAACATATAGCATTCTCATTCTAAAATCTTTTTGCAAAGAGGGCTACTTAAGTGAGGGAGAAACACTTACTTCCTCCCGAGAGAAGCATATATATTTTTGATTCATAGTGCAGTTGAGGGTGCTTTGTCTTGACAGATTCCTGATATTACAGTACCAAGAGAATGAATTCATGAACATATAGTGAGAATAGTACTGTTGCATCAACCATTAGAGTCTTCAACTCCCATCAAAATAAATGTCATTTACTATATGCTCGGCATTTATTTTTTTATCAAGTAAAATTTATTGATGTGAGACAAAACTGGTTAGATGTATATTTGCTCGTCAAATATTTAAGCTAATAAACAATAGACCTAGTCTTGCTTTCAATTTCCAGGAGCATCACGAAAGACAAAAATAGTTTTTTTCTACACAGGTTATGATACCACCGAACGCAGAAGCTGACTGTCAGGTATGATTGCTGCTTTCCGAACTCTTCAATATTTACGTCTTTTCTGGTGAAAATGCTTAGGTATTAATCCAAGGAAAAAAGAGCATTTTCTAAGCATCCAAAGGTGCAACATAGTTGTCAATGAAGTGGATGCAAAAAATGGGATTAAAATCCCAGTGATGACAAAAAAAAATGCTAGGTGATTCTTTCAATCTGTCCAAGCCTTGGTGAGAGAGTCACTCGGTCCCTATGTTGATAGGGGTAACAGACACCCAGTAGAGAAATCGATGTGCGCAAAAGTGAGGTTAGCAAAAAAAATAGGAACCCTTAAGTATTGTCGTTACATTTGTACTTGACAAGAAAAACCAGTTCTAGAAAATTAAGTCATATGCATATACTTTGTGATTTCCGAAGTTACAAATGAATCTATTCAACACATATTAATAGATCATTCAACCAAAATAGAACAATTATGCTTGCTCTCATGCTTAATATTACTAGGGAAATCTAACAACAGATATACAACTTAAAATAATGTGATTACCAAAGTAATTATGGTAACAAGGATTTTCCAATCCACCCAACCCATTATATCTGAATAGACTAAAAAGGATACCATGACAAAAACTCTAATGATAATAAAGATGAGCTAAACATCAAGTTAACAATAAATGCATTAGACATAACACAAACATAATAAACAACATAGCAGCACAAATTCCCCAGCCAGTCAGTCAGTCGTTCAACTACGCCTCAATTACAGCTAATTAGGATTGATTGAATACACGAATCCTCATTCATTCCCGTCTTCTATTCTGGTCCATTTCATTCCAAAACTAAATAATTTCTTATTTCAAGACAAATCTCAACGTTCTTAAAAACACGAGGTCTCCAAAACTCACACTCATTTCTACAGTGATTTTTCATGAAAAAAGTAATAGTAAAGAAGCACGGTACCAGCTTAATGGCAACTTCTTCTCCATTCTGTAAATTCACACCTGAATCAAATTAAGCAGAATCACATATGAGTAGCTACAACTAAGAAAACATAGGTCAAATACCAGCAACGAAGTCAATAATCGAAACAAATCCAACGCAATTAAAGCCATCAAGCTAATAACATACCTAAATAAAGCTCACCAAAAGACCCACTTCCGATCTTCCTTCCCAACTTAAACTTCCCACCCACAACATGATCCATGGTAACTGAACAACTCCACTACAAGATTTCGACAACCAAATATTTCAACAGCAACAATCACACGTTCCTATTCGAATTTCCACCCAATATAGGTAACAAAAAAAAGAACCCCAAAAATCCAAAAAAACAACCCGTTATGGATCAAATCCCAGAAATGGAAAACACCAATTATCGTTTTCAACTTAAAAAACTAATCTTGAGCTATGATTCTCAACTCAGAACCAATTAAGATTGTCAATAAATAAAACTCCGTTACAATTTTCAAATACCGACAAGAAATTGAAACCCTAATTTACAAAACAAAATCACCGATCCCCATTGATCAATTTTTTTTGCTTAATCAATGTGCGAACCGATATATACATGTATGTTTGTTGATTTGGTTCAGCTTCATTTGCAGATGAAGAAAAACAGGGGACAAATTAGCGACAATTGGGGAAAAAGAGAAAAACAAAAGCAGCTTTATTTTTTTCCACGAAAAAGGGAAAATGATTATTGACTGTAGTGAAAAGAAAAAGGAAAAAGAAATAATTGCTTGAATTAATAGTTTTGTACAACCTGCGGGTCCGAATTTGGTAAATAAAAGATTGCCATGTTTTTGGTAAAATTGAGATTACTCTATAAGGTTAGAAATTTATTCACAAGGAAATAAAATCTACGTATTAACTGTTAATCCATAAAAAAAAATTATTAGAAGATACGATAGCGAAAATTAATTCACCTTTATTTTGATTGAATGGTTGTTACATATTATTTCATACTATATAGTTTTATATTATATTATTTTGATAAATATTGTGTTTAGATATATTGTGTCATTTCTTATTATTAAATAATATCATACATCAATAATTTGAAGAATGATTTTTTTATATAAAAAGAGAGTAATAGATACATGATAAAACTAGTAGAGGATAACAAAATAAAATAAAATCATTAGATTAATGTAAGTAAAGATAAATATGAAGAAAATTAGATGATTATGCAAACACGCTGAAATTGATCGTTATATTACGATGAATTTGATAATACAATATATAACAAGTAGTTTTTGACATGACATATTGGCTTATCAATTTTAAAATTTTAAATTTCGAACAAATATGGTATTTGATTATCAATATGATAGTGTCTTGACTTTTAAGTGATAAATAAAACTATGAAATTTTTGGTACAATTTTTTTTTTAATTGTGTAACTATTTATAAAATTTATCCAACATTTGACCCATCAATTTATCAATATATTGAGGTGGATGTTTGTTTTGCTTTGGTCTTTGACCTTTTTACTTCTGCATCAAGAGATAATTAAATTTGTGTAGATTCACAATAAGATTCTAACTCATCATCATCATTAATTCTCCTCTATTTTAATCTTAATATTTTTCCTCTAGGCTATTTGTGTGGAATTATTTTATTGCATTGTCTTGTATTTTATATTTATATTTATTTGGTTTAAATTTTTTAGTTGGAGTTGGTAGTCCAAAGTTTTAGACCTTTTCTAATCTTTCAATTAATAATTTATTAAAAAAATATTTAGGATTAATTGATCGTCGTGGTTGGCCCATGAAATTTCTATCCAGCTGGGAAATTGACTAGTTATCAAGTCATTCCTAGGAAAAGGAATTGTAAATGACTCATTCAATGATGCTAGCTTGTTTAATTATTATTTTTTAATCCGAGAAATAATTCACAGATGCTACAATCTTTGTTATAGCTTTTGCTCTTCGGATTAGGTAAACCCTCATTGTGTATACTCTTGTACATATTATAATAATTAACCATCTAATTTTGCTAATTCATTCTTTAGTCTTATTATCAATGTTTTTCTTGATCCAAGTATATATTTGATGTTCAAAGCTCATTAATTAGCTTGATTAATTGAATCCACTTTGAATAAGTTTATTAAAAAGATGGTAAAAACGTCATCTCCTCTCCTCATTAAACTGTTCTAAATTTTTGAGTTCGAATTCAAAACATCATTGGGATATGCATTATCACGTGACATCTTTGAATTTCATTGAAGCTAGAGATGCAATTATGACTTCTTTGACACACTAGTTATTGTATACATATAATGGTCTACCTATTCCCTCCATTTATTTTAGTTGGTTCCTATATAAAAAATAAATGTTTCGTTTTCCTTGTTTGTTTTAGCAAATTTAAGATTATTTTATTATTATTTTCTTATACTATCCTTAGTATTAAATAACTATATAAGTTAGTAGAATACACTTTAATTAAGATTTTCTTAAGAAATCTGTCAAATCAACACGGACCAAGTTATATGAAACGGAGGAATAACTAATCTGTCATTGGGAATCGGACATCAAGGAGATCATGAGCTAGAATTAGTTTCGGAAGGGGGTGATAAAATGTAAGTAAATTGTAATTGCAACAAGTTTGGTAATATAATTAATTGCAGTTAACTTTTTGTATTATATGTGTCAAGAAAAGTTTTTTTAACCTTAGGATAAACAGCGGTCGCATTATAACCTCTGTCACAATCTCTGCCCTTCGGATGAGCACTTTGTGCGCACTGGGTAAACTCTCCATCGTGTAATAGCATGCAAACCACACAAGAGATGTAAACCGCACTAGGCGAGCCTTATACTACCGGCTCAACGAAGGCATTGAGGGGGATTGATCCCGAATCATTCGTGTGGATGTCATCCGTGTGGTTACTAAATCAACCGAGCCATCCCGAAGGACTAGGTTCAAAAGTTATACACAGGGAACCAGAATCAATAATTTCCCCTTAACATTAAATAATGCCACTAGACTATGGCCTATGTTACATAGTCTATATATGTAGCTAAACAATAATGTCACTATATATACTATGGCTTATGATAATTGGTACTATGTACAAGCAATTTAGGTATATAAATAGCAATGATGAATGGAACTATATTTTGAGCTAAGCATATACTAAACACATATTTGTATAATAATATAACTACTAAATCAGAAATGTACGTAAAAATCCTGATACGGGTCTATGAAATTCGATAACTTCTTAACTAGGAATTTTAATGACGTGCATAATTGTCGATCACTAATATTTTGTTGTTGATGAGATGACATAAACAGTGAGAATTTATAAAGTCGACCCTAAATTGAGGCATAGTATGATATATTGTTGTTGTCTAGTAACAATAGTTAGTACATTTTCAAATGAATCTTATCTAGAATTTGGAGTGGTCCATGCAGATGCTGTAAACAAACTAGTATCCTTCCACCCTAGCCTTAATGTTCCATCACCTTGTACTAGGCTATAACCATGAGCTGGTGGGAACATATTTAGTATCAATTGAGCTTGTGCCATTGAATTTGTACTCATTGGCACTTGCATAAATCCATTTTTTGATAGTTCACTTCTCCAATGCCTAAACTTATCCTCCCCATTTCTTGCTGGCCCTCCAATTGCTAATATGTTATTGATTTCTCTGTAAAGCAGGCCGTGTTCGACACTGTGTCTGCTTGAATCATCACTCTCCAAGAAGGCTCCTAACGAGTCGAATATGGTTGAGTAGTAATGAAGGGATCCCACGAATCGGTCCAAGAAACTACCCCCTAGTGCTATTTCTTGTTCTACTAGTGTCACAACTCTTGGTGATAGTTGTTGGAGGAGTTTCATTGTTTTCCAATCAGGGCCAGTGGCATCATACAAAGAGTGTTGCACCCAATGTATGGCTATAGCCTCTCCCCTGCTAATTTTGAACGTGGATATGTCGATTTCCCCTGTTTTCCCCCCAATTGGATGGAACTCAAATGACATTCCAAGGCGTTTGGCGAAACTGGAAAGTTGTTTACCTGTCTCAATCAAAAGTTCCATTGATGTACCTATTCCTGTCATTGTAACATGTGGAGGTCCTTCCATACGAGTGGCGAGGATGTGAAACAAAGCCGGCCATTGTAGACCTTGCATGATGTCTACATCAATGATATGGACTCTGTCTCGACGATGGAATGCCTCAAGGATTGCTTGGTTAGAGGTGAAATGTGCAAATTTTATGAATGGTGAGATGTTGTTGAAGGCTTGAAAAGCAGTATGAACACTCTTGTAATTGATCAAAGGGGAACATATTCCTAACCATGAGTTGATGACTCTACTAGCCATTGCTTTGGCAAAATAAGCCACTACTCTTTCAGCACAAGATGGTCCATATGGTGATGCCATTTGTGTTAACTCAAGTAACATTCTATGAGCTTCTCCCAAATTATCAACTGATATAGCAACAGCACATTCCAAAAGAAGTGTGATCAAGTTTAGTCCTTGATCATCTAGTCCACTCATTCCTTTAACCCCCGTCTCATCTCTCGCGAGATGATGATCATCATGAGTATTAGAGTTCCATTGATGCTGTTGTTGTTGATGTTCTCCAATGTCCTCTGAAGAATTTCTTCGCGCAATTTTCATAGGCCTTAGCTCTCCCAATAATGCAGGGGTCATTGTGCTTGTACCACTAGTCTGTAAGCCTAAGCCTACTTCAGTTTCATTTTCAGGCATATCTTCAATGAGTTGCCTAGTGACTTGCTCAACCCATTGGGAAAGTTCATTTCTTTGATCAGGATTATTAGCGCGATTTTCGGTGATTAATGTCTTGGAGGGATGATTAGGAGCACAATAATCCCATTGTTCATTGGGTTGATCAAGTTGATGGATTAATTCAGACTCTCCTTTCATCATGTTTGATTACTAATACTATATGTTTATAAGATGATGAAAATAAAATTGATTGAGTAGATGAGGAGGATTAATGAAGGAGAATTAAGTTGGCTTATAATAAAATGTACAAAGAAATGGTCGTAGGTTTAGGTTATTAGTTTATGATTGAATAAATGTGGCCGGCATAATAAGACATGCAAATAAAGTTGAGATATTAAAGGACAAACCACTTGACAGTTCAAATGCTGATTTTATCTTAATTAATTTTATAATTATTACATCATGCAGAGTAAATAATAATAATTCCTAATACATTCTATTGATCTGTTTCTTTTTCTCCTGACTCATCAATTAACTCTAGTACTACTATTTGTCTATGAGAGTTCCTTAATGAAAAGGACATTTTTTTCCTTCAAAAATAACATAAAGGGAGGTCAATCGAGTTGGTTGAGCTGGGAATTGGGATCTCTCAAAAGGAGGGATGCCAGGTTGGAAACCCTTATGTTTTCTCGATCGAACTCGTCATACGGGACTTACCTAATACAGTTCACTTCTCGTGTGTGGTTTACAACTATTATACTGGAGCGAAATTTATGTACTCTTTGTACACCTGAAGGATGCGACTACATGTTCCCTTGTCATGAAAAGAAAACATATAAGGGTCCCAAGTCGAGGCTTAACAAGAAATGGTGATTCACACATCATGAAATACTGTATTATTCATAAAAATGTATCATAGTATTAGTTGTCATGTCTGCGCTCAATGTGTTGGCTTTCACAAACTAGCACTAGTAAATATAGTTAATAAAAAATTAAGTTATATATGGATGATAAATTATGCATTATCGTTTTTTTAAATTAGTAATAGCATTCTATTCTCTCAAATTAATAATGCAAATGCGTGTTACTGAAATGGAAGGTACATATATATAAGTTTTTTCTTTTTTTGATTTCCTACCCGATGTTCGATATCTGCATTGAAATTTGAAGTACGGTTATTTCGGACTATAGTGAGTAGTGCAATAATATACCATCTCACTTCAAATCTTGATATATGCATATAGAAGCAAATATTTATATATCGACATGTAAGAAAATAAAGAGGGTTGTTTTTCAGTAATAGTAATATAGTGGTAGAAAAAGCTAAATAGATTTGTTATTTTCCTTATTAGAGATATATTTATGGAATAGTAAAATTAAAGCAATATTATTGAGAAAACCTAGTTGATGAGCTTGGACATCTCAACCGAAAAATGAGATTTTCTATTTAAACATAACGTTACCAACAAAATGTTTTTTTGGGATCTACTATGTACATACAAATTACAAAACATGATTTTCACATGTTTGTTAAATCCTAGGTTGTATCATATATTCTTTGCCAACAGTACTACTTTGTTAAAAAAAATAAAAATCCACATCTTACAAGAAGGAAAGACCTTAGGCGTCATTGGGAAGGATGCATTAGAACACTATACATATATAATAATATCTCGGTATATCAGTCATGCAACTTTCAGACAAACGGGTTGACTGTAATACCTTATTTGATACACTTTTGTAAATCTAAGGATAACTAATACGTTAGTTATACACTCTTGATCGTTTGGCAGGATGCATAAGAAATAATCTGCATTACATAATGCATTATTGAGATATATGATACAATTACAGAGAATTACAGAGAAGGAACAAATTCCAGGAGTAATCTCGAGGAATATGAGCAGCGAGTTCAGGGATTAAACCCGAGAATTCAGCTAAAGAGAGAAATATAGAGAGAAGGAAACAATCTTATTAGCAATCAATTGAATGAATGTCAATGAGCTAAGACCCTATAGGTATCCGGGAATTAAAAAAGATGTCATTGAAAAATTAGTACAAGAGATGTTGGATCAAGGTGTGGTGCAACATAGTACTAGCCCTTATGCTTCTCCAGTAGTGTTAGTTGGTAAGAAAGATGGATGTTGGAGACTCTGTGTTGATTACAGAGATTTGAATCAGATGACAATTAAGGATAAGTTTCCGATACCTATCATTGAAGACTTGTTGGATGAGTTAGGTGGAGCTGTGATTTTTTCTAAAATTGATCTCAGGGCAGGTTATCATCAATTAAGAATGGCTGAAGATGATGCTTACAAAACAGCTTTTAAAACTCATGAAGGTCACTATGAATTTTTGGTTATGCCATTTGGCTTAACCAATGCACCTTCATCATTTCAGAGTTTGATGAATGCAGTCTTTAAATCATTGTTGAGGAAATCAGTATTGGTATTCTTTGATGATATTTTGATTTATAGCAAAGATATTAATGCTCATTTAGTTCATGTGGAAGCTGTATTTGATTTGATGAAACAATATCAGTTGTATGCAAAGATGTCAAAGTGTGCTTTTGCAGTGGATAAGGTGGAATATCTGGGGCATTTTATTAGTGCTGAGGGGGTGTCAACTGATCCCAAAATGATTACGGCTGTGCAACATTGGCCAATACCGACTAATATCAAACTATTGAGAGGATTCTTGGGGCTTGCAGGATACTACAGGAGATTCATCCAAGGGTTTGGAAGCATATGTAGACCATTGCATGACTTATTAAAGAAGGACGGGTTTGTGTGGACAGGTGATGCGACTACAACTTTTGAGACACTGAAACAAGCTTTGATTTCTGCACCAGTACTTGCTATGCCAGATTTTTCCTTGCCTTTCGTAGTGGAGACAGATGCTAGTGGTTGAGGTATTGGAGTTGTGCTAATGCAACAGGACACCCTATTGCTTACATTAGTAAATCCTTGGCACCGAGGCACCAGGCCTTGTCAGTGTATGATAGAGAGTTATTGGCACTTATTTTTGTTGTCACTAAGTGGTCTCACTATCTGTTGGGCAGATCCTTTGTGGTGAGGACAGATCAAAAGGCTTTGAAATATTTACTCAACCAACATATTCATACAGACTTTCAGGTGGCTGGCATATCAAAGTTGATGGCTTTTGATTTTTCCATAGAGTATAAGAAGGGCTCTGAGAATAAGGTTGCTGATGCCTTATCAAGGAAGCCTGATGCTGAGCTCTTAGCTATTTCACTTCTTAGTTCTAATGATACGCTGTACCAACAGATCAAGGACATTTGGACACAAGATGCTACATTGCAAGAGTTGATCGTTAAGTTGCAGGTTCAACCTTTCAAGTACTTTACTTGGTGCAATGACCAACTTAGATGGAAGGGTAGACTAGTAGTTGGACATGATATGCAGTTGAGGGATACCATCATTAACCTATGGCACTCTACCCCTCAAGGTGGGCATTCTGGAATGGATGCAACTATCCGAAGAATTCAATCATTATTTTATTGGAAGTCTCTTGCTCAGGATATTAGAAACTTCATCCACAAGTGTGATGTTTGCCAACGGCACAAGTATGATGTTGCTGCTTACCCAGGGTTGTTACAACCCCTGCCCATTCCTGACGGGGTGTGGACTGATGTGTGTCTTGATTTTATTGAAGGTCTCCCTAAAGCTAAAGGCAAGGATGTGATATTAGTGGTTGTGGATCGGCTTAGTAAATATGGCCATTTCATGAGCTTGCAGCATCCTTATACTGCCCCAGATGTAGCTCAGTGTTACTTAGATCACGTCTTTAAACTCCATGGTATGCTTGTTACCTTGACGAGTGATAGGGATCCTGTTTTCCTTAGCTCATTTTGGAAGGAGTTGTTCACTTTACAAGGAGTTCAGTTGCAACGATCCACTGCATATCACCCCAGACTGATGGGCAAATTGAAGTACTGAACAGAACTTTGGAAACCTATTTGAGGTGTTTTTGCTCAGACAAACCTCTGTTTTGGCCCTTCTATCTACCACTTGCAGAGTGGTGGTATAATACCATTTTTCACACTGCTATCTGATGCACGCCCTTTGAAGTTCTTTATGGTCAAAATCCACCTATTCATCTCCCTTATTTGGTTGGAGAAGCTGCTAACGAGATGGTTGACAGGTCCTTGGAAGCAAGAGAGGCAATTATTGAGTTGCTTAAGTTTCACATCAGTCGGGCACAACAAAGGATGAAGGACTTGGCTAACAAACATAGATCAGACAGGGTATTTGCAGTTGGTGACTGGGTGTATTTGAAGCTGCAACCTTATAGACAAGTTTCAGTCGCTGCTCGACCTTTTAACAAGCTCGTAGCAAAGTATTATGGCCCCTATCTTATTGATGCACGGGTTGCAGTGGCCTATAAATTGTTGCTTCCTGTTGATGTGTTGATCCATCCTATTTTTCATGTTTCTCAGCTCAAGAGATGCCATGAGGTGCTTCGTGACATTTCTCATCCTCCAGTTCTACAGCTTTCCAGTCCCTACTGTCCGACGCCTGAAGCTATACTTGAAAGGAGGTTGGTTAAGAAAGGTAACAAAGTTGTGTGTCAAGTGCTTGTCCAGTGGTTAGGATTGGAAGCTGATCAGGCAACTTGGGAATATCTTTCTGAATTGCAGCATCGATTTCCCTCTTTTCAGCCTTGAGGACAAGTCTGTTCTTTACGGAGGGGTATTGATACAAGTTAGCAAAAGGAGAATTAATCGTTGATGTGGCAAATTCTGTTAACAAGTCCAGAAGTTAGTTAGAACAGTTAGCAATGTTAGATGGTTAAATTCTGTTATTACTGTAGCAGCAGTGGATTTTAACTGTTTTAGCACTCTCTAGGAGTCTATAAAAGGATTGTATTAGCTCATTGACATTCATTCAATTGATTGCTAATAAGATTGTTTCCTTCTCTCTATATTTCTCTCTTTAGCTGAATTCTCGGGTTTAATCCCTGAACTCGCTGCTCATATTCCTCGAGATTACTCCTGGAATTTGTTCCTTCTCTGTAATTCTCTGTAATTGTATCAATATAAATAGATAGTAATAGACCTAATAGAAATAGAGGTGGATCCAAGACTTTGTGCTTATAGAGTTGAGAAGTGATTTACTGAGTTTGAAATATATATCGTTTATACCTATTTACTGAAATTTTGAACCAAATTTTTTGTGTCCAAACGAATATGTACTGACTGCACTGGTTATCAAATACTGGATCCGCGTCTGGTTACTAAAGGCAACAAACTGAACCAGTCATTTCATAGTACTCTGGTTTCAAAGCAAGTGAAGAAAGAACAAGTAATAGAGAGACGGATCAAAGTTGTCATTCATGACCTATATATCTTAATCAAAAGATGAGGACTGTTGCAAGCAAATTCTAACAGTATTAGTTTCATATCCAACATAACAATTTTCTTTGATATCAGCCTAAATACTTACATCCCTGATCAAATAGCCACTAACCAACTGCCAAAACTTTGCTAACAACAGTTCAACAAGCTCTCTATATATCATGGAGGCATGAGATTTACAAAGCTTCCTTGGGATTTCTGAGAATTACTTGACTCTGATCCTTCTGACTCGTCCTCTGTTGAAAAACAAAGAAGAAATAGAAGACAAAACTGAGTTCTTGACATAGAGGAAAAGGATACTGTAGCCAAAAGTATCATTCAAGATGAAGCTAATTTGTTTCTTTCTGAATCAGTATTATCAAAATCAAGAATTAAATAGAAGGGAAGTATGATAAATACTCTCCTCGAAAGATGAGGAAAAGGCATAAACTAAAATAACAAAAGACCACTGATTCTCTCAAGATACAACCAATATAGGACTCCAATCATTTAACACCCCCACGTATAAAACTGTTGAGTTTGACACAGATAACTATAGTATTTCATTCCAAAGCATCGACTCTATCAGACAAGAACCAAAACAAACACACGGGAAGAATCAACCGAAATACATTCCTAAATAAAGAGATGGGATAGGTAAGTATTACCAAATAGTGCTTTGATTGTTGGCCTCTTTGACTTGGTATTCTTCTTCTTCAGTTCAGCTGCGGAAAAAAATGAGACCTCAAAGTCAGTTAACTTTCACAGAGCAATGAAGAACCGCCACAAAGGAAAAAACTTTGTCCAAAGTACTTGCATCAACTTTTCACAAGGAACACCAGATCCCTCAATATTCCTGTACTCAAAGGGCTTCAGCTTCTTTAAGTACCGTAATTTCAAGTTTGGTTCAATGACATAGTAATAAGAAAGAAAAAGGCAGAGAACATAGCAACTAGAAGAAGCTAACAAATGAGGTCTGGCTATTTAATGTATCTTAAATTTAATACCCACTATGCTATAGTGCTTTAAAATCATGAAGTTGGATCTGATCTTAGCTTACAAAAATGAGATCGAACTCTAAAAACAATATTACAACCTAGAGATATCCAGGAGGTCCATGTTATCAAAAAAAAGATATCCAGGAGGTCCATGCATGCAGAAGCATGAACTAATTCAAGAAGACCCATCCATGTAAAAAAAGAATGAAAATGCTGCATCAGCAGTTGTCTAAAAATATCATAACAAAACATCTTATATCTTATGAATCATATTTTCTCCAGTTTAACACTCTAGTTGCTTCACCATGTCACAGTCCCTCTGGACTTCATGAGAGAGAGAGAGAGAGAAAGATACCCATTCCAGACACTTGATAATCATTCACAATTTCAAAGTTTTTGTATGTATAACCCACAAAGTTGATGTCCTTCGATGAGAGCATCTGCAAAAAATTTAGGTAAGAATGAGATAAGGAGGGAATTGACAAAGGTGAAGGAACTGTAGGGTCCAACAAATAATGAATACGACAATAAAAACAACGAGAACAGAAAACCTCAGGATCACCATGAAAAACAAACAAGAGAAGTCCAAATGCAGACATTTCTAAAGTGGGAATCACTGTTAAGGTACGCCTAAATATCCAACCATGTAATGTAGCATCTATTTGGGAGCCCTAACGTATATCTGGAAAAAGAAAAGACTTTCTCCCTCAATCAGTTTGACTTGCTACTCTATCCTTTCTGACCTTAATCCAGTTTCAGCAGCAACACTATGGAACTTCAAGTTGCCCAAATATTTGCACACTTACATCACTATTCAACTCGTCAGTGAAGTCCTGCCAAGACTTCAATAAAAAGGTACAACTACCACGCACAGCTTGAGAACTTTGCAACAGTCCAATATAGACATGGCTTAGACATGTCTGCTACACTGTTGAAAGCATCTGAACTTCTCTTCATTGTTCTGGTAAGCACGAGTATTCCCCATAGGAAAAGGTGTCTCTAGCAAGTTTACATTAAAGTTTCTAAACAGTTCTCCGTTTAATTTTTTGTAATTGCAACAAACATAGATTGCAAAACTTTTTAAGACAAAGGGCTCCAAAGTTAAAGGAAGAAACAAGGGGAAGATGGAGAACGGACAATTCAAGTACTACTACAGAAAAACCAACCTTATTGTTCATCAATGATAATTTACACTAGGACAAGGGTTATTTGGGAATATCTCGTCTGAAACTTCAGCAAGCCTTTATGCGTGCCATGTCTATAATTATCACTAAAATTGCAGTAGAAGAGTCATACTCATCAACCCTGTGTTAGATGCCCTCCACTCTTACATGATGTCCTTATTTCCAATCCCAGCAAGTTTTATTAGAAGACTAGACAACATTAGAAGATCTTTCTTGTGGCAAGGAAATAAGGAGAAGAAAGGTTTCTATTTGGTGAAATGGAAGGCATTAACAGTGAGTAAGAAGAAGGAGAGGGAGGGGGGCAGACTGGGACTCAGAGATCTGAAGTTCCAGAACAAGGCTTTAAAAATAAAATGGCTTTGGAGATGACACAAGAAGACCAAATGTGTCATGAGTGGCACCCGTACTTAACCTCCTAGGTGGGCGAACCAACAAATTCAACCCCAACTTATATTTATTGTTCAACTTATGAAATACAAACCATAATGCGGAAGCTCAAATCTTATTAATGTAAGAAACACAAATCCACTAAAGTCTATTAAATATCGTTTCCCAAAACCTGAAAGTCATCACATCAAGGACATCTAATCTCCAAATACTAAGAGTATCAAAGACAAAAAATAAATGAATAAAGTAGTTTGTGTCTGTAAAATGAGGACATCAATGCCATGACCGAGAGAATCCAACACGAGCTCGAACGAATAGCTCACCCTAAAACTTGATGTGTTGGAGATTTGCTAGAGCTGAGGGCGAGTCTAAGTCGCTAGTACACTCGCTGCACTCCACAAAAGGAAAACAAAGAAAAACACAAGTAGGAATCAGTACAGGGCAACATGTACTAAGTAGATATCATTAGTCAACTCAAAATAGAAATTAATATGCATAAAGTAATAATATAAAATCAACTATAGCACTTAGCAGGTGCCAAGCAACAAACAACATGAAAAAGTGACAACAGCACTGAAGCAAGTACGTAATCAGTCCTCATGTGTGTTCTTGATATTGTGGACGGATTACGTACTTGGTTAAGTGATGTTGCCACTTGTTCATGCTGATTGTTGCTTACCACCTGCTAAGTGCTATAGTTGTTTTCTTATTATTACTTTATGCATACTAATTCTATTTTGAGTCAGCCGATGATATCTACTTAGTACATGTTGCCCTGTACTGATCCCTACTTGTGTTTTCCTTCATTTTCCTTTTGTGGAGTGCAACAAGTGTACTAGCAACTTCGACTCGCCCTCAACTCTAGCTAGTTTCCAGCACATCAGGTTCCAAGATGAGCTATTCATTCGAGCTCGTGTTGGATTCTCTTGGTCATGGCATGATGTTCTTAGTTTTCGGACACAAGCTACTTTATTCATTTATTTTGGTGTCTTTGATTGGAGATTGGATGTCCTTGATGTGATGATTTCCAGGTTTTGGGAAACAATATTTAATATACTTTAGTGGATTTGTGTTACTTACATTAATAAGATTTGAGCTTCCGCATTATGGTTTGTATTTCGTAAGTTGAACAATAAATATAAGTTGGGGTTGAATTCGTTGATTCGCCCACCTAGGAGGTTAAGTATGGGTGTCACTCATGATTCGTTTTGGATTGTGACAAACTTAGTATCAGAGCTCTAAGTTCGGTGATCTCATCACACAAAGACAAGTCTAGTAGGGTCTTGCAGAACGATATGGGGGCGCCTTTACTTTTCTTCGGGAGGCTATAAGACTTTAGGAAAACTTCATTCTTTCCTTCTTTCGTGCGATTACTTGAATCCAATTGGTATCTAGGTGATACAAATTAGTATCTGACCTCCTTGACTCTATTTCACATATGGTTAGAACTAGAAGTGGCAACAACAACACTAGCAAGACAGGATACATCCTTAGAAATAAGCATGTTTCCTCGATTGACCACATGGCATGTAATGACTAGTGACCAACATGATCATTTTATTAAGTTCTTAGAGTTGAAACCCCCATTCTTCATGGGTACTGAATATGAAGATGTTTACGATTTCCTTGTTGATTATCATGAGCATCTTCATAAGATGAATATAGTGGAGAGGCTTGGTGTTGAGTTTGTGAATTGTGACATATCAATTTCAAGGAAATGCTAAAATGTGGTGGCGATCATGTTGAGTGTCGACCGATAAATGCACTACCTATTACTTGGGCAGCATTTTCTAGCTTCTTCATGGAGAAGTATATACCCCAAGACTTTGAGGGATATGAGGAGAGATGAGTTCCTGAATAGAGAGCAACAGGAGATATTTGTTGCAACCTATGAAGCCATATTTCATGCTTTATCCAAATATGTGACTCAGCTTTGCTACAGTCTAGAAGAGCGGATCGCTACTTTGTGAAAGGATTGAGGTCAAATTTGCAGATTCAAGCTTTATAGGTGGTTGCTTCAGCAAAAATCTTTTCATGAAGTGGTTGATTTTGTGAAGAAGGTAAGAGGGGGTGAAGCCAGATGACTTTGCCAAGGTGACAACATTCAAAAATTTTCATAAGGGACGGCTAGATAATGAACACCATTACTTTGGAAAATACAGTTAGTAAATTTGTCATAACATGTATGGGTTGCTTAGCGAATGATGAAATTATGTTGCATCAATTGAGGACAAAATCTATACTACGATTTCATAAATGAAGTGTATATCAAAGAGGGTCATGATATGACTACTACAACAGTACCGATGCTTACTTGGTCAAAGTTATGAAGTATGTTACTCTTGTTATCGACCTGAACTAAGAAAGAATGCAAATCGCTTGGGCTAGAGACGAAATGAATTTGATAATGTTTTGCAGTTATTCAATGGGTAGAAGTGTGTGGGCCATTTGGGTACAATCTTCTCGATAGGTATGATGTGTTCTAGTGATGGAACTAACAGACTTTCACGGTATGGTACTAGTGTTATGTGGAAATGAATACGTCAATTTTCAAGTGTGGATACTAACTACTTAAAGAGTTATCAGTTGTATGACATGTTCAGATAATGAGATTCAGTGTTGCATTCACATTTGAAAAACCAACTAGTTTGTTACTAAGGACGCTTGTGTTAAGCATTGTTTTTAAGGAAGATTTTAGTGGTGGATCGTTGGTACGGTATTGATTCATTTAGGTTGTGAAGTGTATCTTGAGGATTCTAAATGAGGATTGGTGATTTTATCTTAAGCTCCAAAGGAGTGGATTGATACCGGAATGACAAACTTATGGGTAAAGAAAGTCCCAGTGTATACTTGGGTGAATGCAATTGAAGATTTTTAAAGAAAGTGCGTATAAAATTTGGATTAATCCTTTGGATTTGATTGGTATAACTGGATTTGAGGTGTCATATCGATGAAAAGGTTGACTTTGCGGTGATGGCAATGGCTAACTGAGCCTGATGGTAATAAGAGTTGCCTATGTGATGATGGCAATGGCTACCAATCATCAAATGGTAGAATGGCCTTGGAAGCACATTTGGAAGGCTAAGATACCATATCAGGTTTCATGTTTTGTCTAGCTTTCGGCAAGAGAAGCAGTTCTTACTCAAGATAACTTGATGTGAAGAAGGATTACTATCTTCCCTAGGTGCTGCCTATGTGGGGAAACTACAGAGACAGTAAATCATATTTTCCTCCATTGCAAAATAACTCAAGTAGGGAGGATGTTCCTGGCACTCAGAAATATCACATGGATAATGCCTGGAAAGAATTCTGAAACTCTATCAAGTTGGAGAGAGGCAGGTTTGGAGGTCAGAGACAGAGGAAGATGGAGAATGGTTCCAGCTTGTATCTGGTGGACAATAGGGAAAGAAAGGAGTTCCAGATGTTTTGAAAATAGGATCAATTCTGTCCAACAGATGAAGATGAATTGTATTTTGCTCTTCTGCTTTTGGTGTAGACAGTCTCACTCGGTATAAACTGTTGAAATTCTAGATGTATTAGACTCCCTCTAGAAGACGAGAATAGCTCCTGTTCCTAAGAGTCTTTTGATGTAAATATGGTGCAAGAACAACCAATGTACTGATTGATCTTAATCATATATAGAAATATACAACGTTACGAATTTCAAGAAAAAAGAATGTAAAACGTAATCCCACACGATGCACGAGAGTGAATACCTTCCTCCAAGGACCAGATCTTGATGCACTCTGAGAACGAGTTTCAGACTGCTGAGAACAAGAAACAAAAGCGAGTTAAGCAAATAATAGTGAAACACATTAGCAGAAGAAAAAAGGTACATCAATACCTCTTCAAACTTCTCAAAGTTTTGAGTGTCCAACTCATCAGTAACCTCAGGGATGAAGGCAGCATCAATATGATAGATTCTGTCCCAGTCTATTCCTCTAAACCACGGGTGGACCTGATATAGAAGAAAGATAGAAAAAAAGCAGGCAATTTACACTTTGCAATTACACAGAAACTGATAAAAGAACATAGAATAGGACACACCATACAACACCTTTATTTCATCAGCACCATTCGAACCTAGTCGCTGGGTAACATGGCAAAGGAGTTTGCCAATAAGATCTTCCGCTTCTGAAGATAGTTTTGCTTCCTCAGGAAACTTTAAATGAGATTTCCAGTTTACGATCTGCAGGTACAAGGATATGATTATACAGATGGTAAGATTCTAAGAGACCTCTTCAGTAGTTTCTTTGTGAAAAAGAGCAATGGTTTGAGGAAAATCAAGGATAGAGTTGCTTAGAAGATGAAGAGATGAATCCTGATATTTCAGGGAAAGGAAATAAAAAAAATGGAAAAAGGTTCTCCGGGAAGCCAATAAGAAAAAAGGGATAGTAAAAAAAATGTAGAAATAGATTTTAGAAAACAAGCTTAAAAATAAAATCGACCATGGCAATGTGCAGAGCTGTTCTTATGCCTGTTATGAATGATGATATGTATGATTACACTAGCCAAGCCTCACTCTGGGATTCCATCATTTATCTTTCTAAGCTTCTACTCCTACCTTGTTAAGCGTTTCTTTTTTTTTCTTTCTTTCTTTTTTTTGAAATTTTGTTAAGCCTTTCTTTTATTTATTTATTTCGTAGAACTATCACATTGAGCTAATAAGTATAAAGTTAATGGGTGGGGAAAAAACTAATTTCCATTCTTCCATTTCCAATTTCTATTACGAGCTTATCTTTTTAACCTTCTGCCCTACCATAATAATGTTTCTTAATTATTACTTTTTTGGATTAAACCTTTCACATCTTCTTTGAAATTAAATAAAGCAATGTAATAAAGAGTTAGCACATATAATATTGGGAATGACTGGAGATTTAGTTGGAAGTATAATCTTATGTTGGACTAGAGAAGTTCATCAGGGTGGGGAATTAATAAGAAGTAAGAACAGCCTTCAAGGAAGATAATTGGCTTGGGAATGATATTCTACAGATAAAAATGGAAATAGAAAATGATCATAAAAGTAGAAATCTCTAGTCCTTTGTCCTTCTGGAGATTACCCATTCTAAAAGATTATAATATTATTCAAAAATGAAGATTAGATGATCATAACATTTGCAGGGAAGGAGGAGAGAGAGAGACGAAGAGGGGAGCTAGATGATCAAACAAAATACAGCTTTTGTTTAAGTTGAATTTAAGAAACATAAAAGTAAAAATGATCCTCACCCCAAAAGTTTTAAGAGCATTGAATTTCTCCTTTTTAAACTACCAAATCAAGTGGAAGGGCATATAGAAATCATGTTTGCAGTTGAAGTGGTTTTCTGAGTCTAAAACAGTTAAAGTACTTAGGTTATACTTCGTAGATTTCTCAAGGCCTTGAAAATTATATATTTTCCCGAAATGACTAAAGATGCTAAAAGTTACAATAGAGTGAAATAAAAGCAAAGAGATGAGATCTTTTCATTAAAAAAAATTGGTTAAGAACCTGATACTTGCTTGGTCTAAATGTCTAGTGCTTTTAGCTAAGTACCAAAAGTATGTTTAAATAGTTCTCAGCAGGATAAAGAAAATATTTCAGAGGTTTGAATAAGATAATACGAGAGCATAGTAGAACTGTCCCAATGAGGAAGATATAAATTAAGGAATCAAACCAAGGGAAACCAAGTAAATTCAATGATGATCGTTAATGACAGCACTCTGAAGGCTCACCTTGCGACATGTTGACATGGGATCATCAGAATAGAAAGGTGGATAGCCCACTAGCATTTCATACATAATAGCACCAAGTGACCACCTGAAGAACAAGAGCAAATGTATGCCAAATACATGAGAACAAAATATATAAGGACATGGATTAACCCCCCCTACCCCTACCCCTCAAAAAAGGGAACAGGAATACACCTCAAATAACGAAAACTAGAGAGGAGAGGACACGGTAGGCAGGAGTGAGAAACAAACTTGTACAACTTGGAACAACTTAAACATAAGATCACATTTTCCAGAAATTAACAAAAGCAAAGATGGTAAAACTCAAAGAGCCCGTTCATATACATGAGAAAACTGTACTGACCAGTCACACTCCATTCCATAACCTTTCTTCAGCAGGACTTCAGGAGCTATATAGTCTGGTGTACCCACTGTAGAATATGCCTGGGTTTCCACAGTTGGAGGAATTTAGTTAGTAAGAGATTGACTTCTTCTCAGTGTTATTAAAAGTAAAAAGAATGAAAAAGTGACAAGGTCCATGGAGTTTGAAGATAGAAGTGAAGCTCACATTTTTACGGATATTAAAATATATCAATGTATGAATTTAGTATGATTAAATTAAATTGCAATCAAAATAACTAATTTTAGCATGTAATATACAATAATGTTGTATTGATCCACCTCCTCAAAGTCGAAATTCAAGAAACGGTTGATTCTTGTTGGAATCACTTTGTGCACCATTATTTGAAGCCCACATATGAAGCGATAACAGCTCGCTTCACATTGGCTCTTAAGAACACTGCTTCATCAACCACACAAAATCAACTATAAAATGATCCACAAAACCACATGAACTTTGCTCCTTCAGGTTAGGTGGTAAGAAATATGGTCATTGTGTAGAAAATATACACTCAACCCCCACAACTAATAACTCAATCCCTCTATTAATGTGGGACATTCTAAGAAAAAATCAACATTTGGAGCGTGGACAATATGACATGAGGTCCAAGCATTCAATAAACCAAGATTAGGGGTTGGTCAGGCTGTGATACATGTTAAGAAAATAGACCTCGGTCCTAACCCACCCCTAAAAGCTAGTTCACAAGATGAGGATTGCCCAATACCATATAAGGAGACAACAACCCACTTCCTCAACCAATATGGGACATACTAATTGTCATCATATACCAATTTTAATGATTGTTCCATCTACATTACCAACAGAAAATGACAGTGCAATAAGAGGACAGCCAGTGTCTTCTGAAAGAATAATACAGGTTAGTTAACCAAAAAGATACCCAAAGGGAGGAGACTCACAAGTGTCCTCCTATTTTTCTGCCAATGTTGTAATTGTTCTTGCTGAGTGCGTTTTGGCGCTGCAGACCCATCACTCTGAGAAGCTCCATGGGCACTATCACCCCCTGCGAAATCCTTCTCTTCTAGGGTGCTGCAGTCTAATGGCTTACAAAGACCAAAATCTGATAGTCTCAAATGACCATATCTATCAAGCAGCAGGTTGTCAGGCTTAATGTCTCTGCAGCAAATAAAGTGTAAGGGAAACAATATTAGGATGTTTAAAGAGGTCCAGACAAATGAAGAAATAAAACAAAACAAATTGCAACCAGGTATCAAAAGAAGTTATGACCTGTGTATATAGTTATGTATATGGATAGATTCTATAGCCAAAACAGTCTCCGCAACATAAAATCTGGCTTCATCTTCAGTTAGTGTATCCTTCCTCATGAGTAGGGTCATCATATCACCACCAGGTAGATATTCCATGATAAGATAAAGAAACTCGTCATCTTGGAAAGAACAATACAGTTTGACAATGCAATTACTGTCCACCTCTGCGAGCAGATTCCTTTCAGCTTTTACATGCTCAACCTAATAAAATCCAAAAGCTAAGGACCAGTAAATATAGTAGCAGAACTTATGGGAATCTGATGTTCATACTCATATACCTGTCCTCTACGAAGCATTTCTGATTTCTTAAGCTTTTTCATCGCGTATACATGACCCGTTGTTTTCTCTCTACAAACTCTTACCTGTAATGGAAAAAAAGACGAACGTTTACATCCTTCAGACTTTCTGAGAAGGGAATTTCCTATCCACAGTTCATGATATCGAGCTCAGAAATATTTAGCTACTAGAGCAGTGTGTTGAAAGTATAATGCAAGCACTCCAGCATATTCAACAGATCGTTAGTCCGACTACTACATTAGCAGATCATGGGGCAACCGGCTTATATGATGACATCCCGTAACTGGCAAGATTCCACCTAATGGAGATTCATTACAAACTTGTGACTCATGAAGGAGAGCACTACCCAGCAGAAAACACAAATTTTCTAGCTTTGACAAAGACATTCTTATGAAACCTTAGTTTTAACATGAGAAAGAATGAGAACTGTATCAACTGGATCTCTACAAAACCTTTTTCTCGATAGAGGCAACACCTTACAATTAACTCGCAAGTTAAATTAAATTGAAAAAAGGAAATAAAAAGCTCAGGTTACACAAGAATAAGGCGTTGCCTATTTATCCATCCAAGAAGGCTTGATTAAGGAGCAGAACCTCATGAAAGGGTGAGGTGAGAATTCCATATTGCTCATTAGAAGGTCATTAGATTCACACAGAAGCTTCAGATGTCTAGTTTTCTATTTTTGCCCATGGAATGACAAGTACTTGTGAGGGAAAGGAGTCGCTCCTCACTCTATTTTTTAGATTTCACCTTCAAGTAGCACCATGGAGAATAGTCCTAAAATCACCTTCTATCACTAATTTTAGTGTGATCTCTAGCTCTGCTCAGCCACCTCGAATAGATGACACTCTGAAGTTCGTCCCAACTACAATAAATATCTGTATCTCTTAGTGTCTAAGCTAATACTATAGGAGAAGCATATCCAACAAATCATCTGTTAAGAAGAGGATTACAAGTTTAACACTTCTTGCCATAGAAAATTAATATCAATCGCATATGGGCAAACTATCCCAGGCAGTGGCAAGTAGAGTCCCAAGAAAAGATGGAAAAATCCCATCTTATTGCTTTAAGTCTTGAATAAGGTCTAAGAGACCCTCCCATCCTCAGAAACTGATAAAGTGCAAGATTCTTAAACAGCGCCTCAATTTCAACCTATTTAAAGGCACGTACTCATAGTGTTGTTGGTCATATGCATGGTTGTGTTGTAGTACCTTCTTAATTTTTCCCCTTTGACGAGTATAGACTACATCACATTATTACTATAAACTACACATACAAATAATATTATCATGGATATCCATACTGAAGCCTTTAATTTCCTACAGAGCTCACCCACCAAGGAGAAGAAAGAACTTGACAGTCCGAAGTAACATGTTGTGGTTCAGGGACCCAAATCTAGTTAATGTGGGAATGACTTTATTGTCTTCTCATAAAGTATGATATAAGTTTTTAACTAGAAATACATGGACATGATATATGCACTATAAGATTATATTGATAGAGAGAATTTGATATAATATGTTCTTACATATTTCACTCTCCAAATATATGTATACATACATTAAGTTTTACAATCTAATATGGTAGAAATGCTGGGGAGATTAGTCGATTTGGAAAAGTTAATAAAAAAAACTCTAGAATCTAGCACTGTATAATAATTTTGAAGTCACTCTATTCAAGATAGTTTCTACCCCCACAAGAAAGACTTAGCCAACCATTTTGATATTCACAATTATTAAGTCCTAGGCTAAGTAATCAACTCCTACAGGATTCAGTAACTGATATAGAATTACCTCCCTAACTATAGCACACCTCCATCGGATCTAATACACAGCTCAGCAAATATTTGATCGAACCTTATAACCGGCCAAATTCACTTCAAAAGTGTTCTAGAAGCCCTTACTTAGTAGCTAAGGACTCAATTATCTCCTTATTGCCGCCTTAAAAAGTTGGTCCAACAGTAATGCAGCTACACCGTCATTTAACATCTATATATATCACCTTCTCATGCTTGTATTCAAACCATGGAAATCTAGACTTGATCCGAGTTTCCTAAGAAACCTACCCCAATCAGTAAGTAGTCTCTCCTTTCCTTATTTAGAACTTCCTTTTCTTTTTTCAAGTAAACATCATAAAAACACTTAGATTTCAATAGTTAGATTTATATGTCAACGTGATTATATGATGCAAAATCACAAGAAAGTAATTAACCAAAGTAGCATTGACCCACAAATTACTAATTTTATTTTATGCTCTAAGGGGTCGTCTGGTACACGAACTAAATTATCCTAGGATTGTAATCCCTGGACTAATTTATTCCACCAGGAAGATGGGATAAAATAATACCAAGTTGGATAGGATAAGGTGGGATATCCCAGGATTAAGCCTAGGATAAAATTTATACATGTTTGGTAAGATGGTATAAATTTATCAACGCAGTATAAATTTTGGGTCATGACACTTCAGCATCTGCATTTTTCAGAAATCAAGGGGAAATAAAGATGTAAAATTTACTATTTCATGCGAGATGTTTACCATCCACATTCAGAACAAGCCAAAATGAAAACTGTGGTTATAGAGGATTGTAGTAATATCAGAACAAAATTGTACAAGAAACAAACAAAGATGTTAACAGCCAATGAGATATTTCAATAGAGATATTACCTCCCCAAATGCACCCTTTCCAATCATTGTTAGTAACTCAAAATCATCAGCTCCCATTTTGTGCCTTTGCAGACGCATGTATTCAGTTTCCTTCTTTTCATGAAATTTCAGTAGATTATTTTGATCTTCCTCTGAGACGTCAGCATCGGCAAGTTTCTTTTCCAGTATACTTCGGCTGGTGACCAAATATAAAAAGAAAAAGAATATATTTCAAAGCACTTCATAGGGCGGATAATTCAGAAATATCAAGACTATGCAATTCTTGGGCAGAGCAAAAAGGTCGAGGGTGTTCTTCGTTATGTAGTAGATAATTCTGCCAAATCAGGCTAATGAGCAACACCATGCACCATCTTCTAAAATGAACGAATTAACAGCTAACCAGCAAGACCATGCACATCTTCCAAAATGAATGAATGAAAGTATTAACATCTGGAATGATGCGACACGAAAGCCAATCCTACTTATTTCCTGCAATCTCTTCCATGCATTTGAAGTTGGCTAATTGACTGGCACAGTCATCGAAGTAAGTCTGACTAGTAAGCCATATTTCAATTATACAAGATGCATTCCAAACACCACATAGTTTTGCCATAGCACACATCCATTAGAAACACCTTTAGTGGAATTTGAATCTAAACATTTGGAAAAGGTATAAAATGTACTTTATTTATGTCTGTTCCTGCTGATGCAGGAAGGTGATCAAACCTAGCCTTTATCACGATTCGTGACATCATTTTTGTAATTATTATGCAAACCAACAAACTAACTCCAAGCTGAAAATAGATGGGGTAATAGGTTATCAACCATTTGGAAAGATAGGTTAATCTTCTCATCAAATAGCAGACATAAGCTGGAGGAGAGCATATAAGTAATGTTTGCCACACCAGTGTGACTCGGCAATTTCTTCATATAAAAAGACAAACAGATAATTTTTGTCATAACATTCGGCATATATGCAGTATACTGAATATAATATAGGGACAATAAATGACGCTCATGTTTTATAGTTATTAATTGTGTACAGTTACAAGCATAACAAAGCAGATAAATGCGAGTTATTTGAAGCAAAACAAGCTTGGATAAGGAAACAGCAGGAACATTTACCAACAACCAATTTTATTTTAAATAATTCCTCGAATAGGTTTTAATGGAGATGAAGAAAGAGTGTAATTCCTTTCAACTTTTAAAATATAAGCCCTTCATGAAAATTGTTGAAAACGAGAAAATTCATAACCACACACCCGTGATAACATTATTCAAGTGTTTTCCTTTTTCTCCTAAAGTTGCTTAATTCTTGCAGGGAAATACAACCCTGCTAAATATTACTAAAAATGTAAATTTTAACTCATGATACTAAAGATAACTCATAAAAAGATTATATTAGTGGCAAGTATGGCGTACCGCTCTTTTCTGTCGTGCAAATTTCTCATCTGCTCCTTGTAATGATTCTCAATGTACTGCTTCGCTGCAGCAACCCTCTCCTTTGTTACATTGGAAGCCTCTTCAGCTGACATAGGCGGTTGGGGGTCTTCTCTTCCACTACCCATTAAATCTTTCTTCCTGGTTGACCTTAATCGATCCCGCGGTTGAAACTTCTGGAACCAACTTCTTGCTGAATCCATCTACTCTCACTCAGCTTAAGAGGCGATGCACTAGAATCTCTTGAACCACAGACTCATCGTAAACTGACTCTACTCATACCCCAAAATCAAAAACCTACCAAATTCATAGTCAATCAATACACATGAGGGCATCAGTCAATTGCACAACATTCCAAATTTAATCCAAACTTTTCATGGGTTCTCAAATAATCAATATATCATCACCCCACCATGGGAGAAATTGTAACAGGCCAAGAAAAAATGAATAATTCTCTACCAATATCAAGAATTTTCCTCAAATCTTGTAAAATTCAGAGATTTTAGCCACGACCCACATAGATTTGATGCATCAAAACTAAAATTTTGATCTAAACATCGAACAAAAAAAATCTATATAACACCAAATCAAAACACAAGAAAAAACAAGCTTACCACCAAATCTTTGTGCTGCAGTAATCCGATTGATACGATCGTTATATACAGGTTAAAATGATAATAAAATAATTTTTTTTTTCAATAATTTTGTTGTTTGATCAGAGCTAGAAATGAAAAGAGGGAAGAAGAGAGCTAAAGCGGCATTTTCGCTGGTTTAGAAGCTAAGGTCAGTTTTTTTTTCTTATTGCCCTCTTCGATTCCCACTCCCTTGTTTTGCCCGCCTTCTATATTTATACCCATTTCCTCTCACGTTATAACATAGGTTTAAACTAAAATACTACTATTATACTCATATTTATTTTTTAATCCTAAATTTTGAGTTTTGATAAAAACAGATCCAGAATTTAAATTTTATTTCAACAATCTCAAGTGAATAATTAACAATTAGTATTATTATTATTTTTACTTAGGATAAATGTGGAAAGTCTCTTCATAATGAAGTTGGTGGTTTTTCTTTAAGTAGTAACAAAATATTATGTGTCATTATGTAATTATAGTACTTGGTTGCACAAGTATAATTACAGAATCAAAATCTAATTATTACAAACTTAACATTAATGTATCTGTCTATATGAGAAATAATACTAAATTTATTTATTTGTAGATATTTAAAATATATACTATTATAGTATTAAATAATTAGAGATTTGTAACTATTATTGTAAAAATGTATTGATTTATTTTAATTGAATTAATTAATGAAATTCTAACTAAGCTTATATTTTGCAAAAAAATCATAAATCGCAGGTTTGATAAAAAGTTTGTAGATGACTCATTCTTTCTAATATACGGGGTTATGATTAAATAGAAAAACTAGGACACTAACATAGTTAAATAAATCGGAAAATTTTTATGATAAATAAACAAAAGATAATTAATGTTAAAAGAATTACATATTTGACAAATAAAAAAAATTAATAATAAAAAACAAAAAGGAAAAGAAAGTAAAAGATAACTTTGTCCTTATACCATTTAGTCATCAGTAATTTCAATTTTCATGAAAATTAAAGAGTGTAATTATTCTTCAGTTACACGAAATTAATTGTTGACCAAATAATTACTTATTTACAAATATATGTCAATATTATGTAATTGCATCAAATCCAACAATATATGAGTTCTCAAATAGATCTTTAAAATGGTCTAATATACCCCTCACTTTTGATATTTAGAGTTGATATACTCCTTGTTATGAAAGTGGTTCATACATATCATTATTGTTATACAAATGACTCACATATATGTTTTTCCTCTAACGAAAGTGAAAAAAAATTAATTTAATTTTTAATTATTTTAAAAAATATATGTATAAGCCATATAGGGTATATTTTATCCTCCTCGCACACATATTTTTTTTTTGACTTTTTTGTTTCAACTACTAATTTTAAACTTATTATTTTGATGGTCAAATTTAGTTATGTTTTCACTAATTTTCTTGTAAAATTTATCATAGATGCCCCAATATTTTTTTTTACAACTACAAAAATAAAATTACATTATAGCCGAAAAGAATAGTTTTGAATTATAATATAGCCACATAAAATTAGTTTAATTTTTTTCTTTACACTAAAGAATGAAAGAAAAAAAGACAAAATAAGAACAAGAAACTCAAATAATAATAATCAAAGAAGTCAAAAAATAATTTATGTATGAAAAAAATTAAAATATACCTTGAACTTTGCTAGGAGGATCATATATACCCCTACATATATAATTTTTTTTTAAAAGTCAAAAATAAAAATTTAAAACTAATTTTTTCACTTTCTTTAGATAAAGGGTATAGATGAGCTCCTTTTGTAGTGGTAGGGGGTTATGTAAGTCATTTGAATAACGGTAAAGGTAATATATGAGTCATTTTCATAACGATAGATATATTAAGTCTAAATGATAAAATTGAGAGGTATATCAGACCCTTTTAAAGATCATTAAAGATCTATTTGAGAACTCATATCTTGTTGGATTTGATGTAATTACATAATATTGACACATATGTATGTTAAGTAATTATTTGGTCAACTATGAGTAAATGTTATAATACACTCTATTTAATATTATTTTTATACACTCTACCAAACGACGATATTTATTATTAAAAAAAATCTAAAATATAATTATATTTAATAATTTTTTAACACTATCATTAGAGGACTGAAGTTTGATCCGTAAGATAATTATTAATATATGTTTGTCTTGAGCAAGTACGTCGTATGTACAATTTTTCCTAAAAAGGCTTCACATCATTAGAGTATTCAATACCTTTATAAATATCTCATTTTTCTTTACAACTATCAATTAATGTGAAACTTTGTCGCACACCTAATAATCTCCCTTTAGAACTAAGTTCTATATGACTCATTATCACGATTCATTGGTCGGAGAATAAATAAGTATGTGTGTTATCCATTGTGATTATTATCTGTTTTTGACTAAGTTCACACAGTTTTTATTAAAAAATCTCACCGCATCATTAAGAACATCCAACATCTTATAAAGTAAATTAGCTTGTCAAATCAATAAATATATAAGTAAATAAGAAATCAAGCTATCAAATTTCCCTTGGTTCCACAAACTATACTAACAAAAGTATTTCCTTGAATATAATAATTGGTCTCATAATAGAATATATTAATGATTTCTCAATTTGTGCGTATATGCGTAGACAAACTTATAAATAATAAATTAAAGAACTATATTTATTGATTATTAATTATTATTGGTAGTCCCTATCAAATCTATGAGAACGTGGGTGCTCGTAGTACCATTCTATCAAATGCAAATCTAATTAAGTAGTTATTAATTAACTAATATAATTTTGTTAAACTTAATGTAATAATTAAATAACAGAAGTTGACTAATTACTAATAGGATCACATGATATGTGGGCGTGTAAGCATGTTACCACCACTATACTATAATATATTTTTTGTTTTCAACAAAAAGAAATATAATATTCATGTAGCCTTTGCTCAAATGTGTTACACTACTATGTGAAATTAAATAACAATACTTTTCGTTAATAGTTTGGTCTAAAAATGTCTTTATTTCTATGTAGATAAATTGATTATAAAATGTTCTTATTATTACTTAGTAGGTCAAAAATATCTTCTATTGAATAATTATTTTTTTCTTCTTAAACATATTCTATTTCTAGTAAATATATTATTACTTTTAAAGAACATAATCCTATTCTTGTTTATTTTTCTTTAAAATCAGTACTTTAACTTATATGATATATAAGTAGAAAATAATTTTATTTTCTTTTTAATCTTATTTTATCTATTAAAATAGAATAACTTCATATACATTTTTAATTGATAATCTATCATATATATAAGATCATAGTAATTCCATCATTAATTTTTATTTAGATAACTATAAAAAACATACTAACAAAATAGAAAATATTTTTATTTCTTAATCTTTTTTCGAATTGTAGGGTAAAAATTTGCTAATAATAAAATCATTATTAGAAAAGGAATTTGTTTAAAAAGAAAAATAATCCCGTAACTGTAGATACGGCTGAATTTGAATTTCAAAGTGAACGATATATTGCGTAAAAAAACTTCAAAGTAAATGTTGAAAATATTGATGGGTAGGTAGGTATATATATATATATATATATATATATATATATATATATATATATATATATATCAAGTGAGATAATTCACAAACTTTTTATAAGTTGAGACAAAATTCATGTTCAAATACAATAATTTTCATCTTTTGTCAACAGGGACGGGACAACGATGTCACACAAAAATTGGCAGACACACACAAAAAATCATCTCCAAGTGATTTGATGTTTCACAAATTTAGACTTTGAACTTGTCCGCAGCCACACGTGAGTTTCATGCTAAAAAAATTGAATAAATATGTCATGCATATTGTTATTCTAGAGAGTAATGGATGAATTGACGTGTTCTATTCATAATGATGTGTATGATATATGTTATTTGCGAATGACGTAGCATTGATTGATGAGACAAGAAATGAATTGTTAATGCTAGGTTAGAGTTGTTGGAGATAAATTGTGGAGTTTAAAGGGTTTAGGTTGAGTAGGATTAAAATAGAAAATCTTGAGCGCATATACAGCGATACAATGCATGAGGCAAGAGTGGAAGTGAGGCTTGACACACAGACTATTCCTAAGAGATAATTTTAAGTATCTCAGATCTATAATCTAGAAAAATAGGGAGATCGATGATGATGTCACATATCGTATTGGTGCAACGTGAATTAAGTAGATGTTTGCTTCCGGAGTACGATCTTGTGTGTATCATATAAACTTAAAGTTATGTTCTACAAAGTAGTGGTAATTAGACCAACTTTGTTTTATGAAGTAGAGTTTTGGCTACTCAAGAACTTCCATGTTCAAAAGTTGCAAGTTGCAGAAATGATGATGTTGAGATGAATATATGAGAATATTAGGGGAAATGAGATTAGGAATGTGGATATCCAGGATAAAGTGGGAGTGACCTTTGTGGTGGATGAGAATATTAGGGGAGATAAGATTAGAAATGAGGATATCTGGGATAAAGTGGGAGTGACTTCTGTGGTGGACAAGATGACAGAAGTGAGACTGAGATGGTTTGAACATGTGAAGAGGAAATGTGCAAATGCTCCAGTGATGAGGACATGAGAGAGGTTGAATATAGTGGGTACAAGGAGAGGTAGAGGTAGGCCGAAAAAATATCGAGAAAAGGTGATTAGACAGGACATGACGCAAGTCCTATTTACCGAAGGACCTTAGATAGGAAGGCGTGGAAGTCACGTATTAGGTAGAAGGTTAGTAAGTATGAAGTGTTGTCTTAATTTTCGAAGGATTTAGCCGTATTCGTATCTTGCTTTTGATTCCACCATCACTTCTTGTTTATTGTGTTAATGCTATTACATTATTCTGTAGTTGTTACTTGTTAGCTGATTTATCTCCACGGTCATTTTCCCCTTTTCATAGTACTGTTTATATTCTAATCAAAGATCCTTAAAAAACAACTTCTTTACCTCTACGACTCTAGGGACTATGGAGAATCGGAAAAGTAACTCAATGACCCGAAAACACAAGCATTATTAAAAAAGAAATTGTAAGCAAAGACATTGGAGATTTTTGTTTGGGGACCAGGGAGCGCAATAAGGTGCATGACAACAGAATTAATGATGTGAGTGTGACAACAAGAAGAACATGATAGAGAGAGCCTACTTTCTCTCCACGCCCACGCTATTTTGGCCATCCATCGCATTCACCACCTAATTTTGGGCCTCTAAACTTCTAACTTTTTGTAGTAGTAGTAGTAGTTGTTGGTTTTAAAATGTCATGTTCATGCTTGAGGAGTTGAAGTTGGAAAAGAATAAATAAATTGATAACCTATTAAATTTATCAGTAAATTTTATTTAAATATTTGATGTTGGTTGAATTTCTGAATAGATGCTTATGTGTTCTTATTAGACATTTGTGGCTCAAATTTTGGAATAGTTTCTGGGTATGTTCACAAGCGATCATTACGTGGATAATTTAAGCATATTAAATATGTCTCATTTTTAATTATATACATAAATATTAATTGAAACATGCATGGAGTTTTACGTTTTATTGAGATAATGCATATAATAAAAGGAGATAACATATAATGGTAAATAACGTATCTACGTAATATGCTGTTGAGAGCATGCACAAAAGCTTTTTCAAAATTTTGAATTAAAAAAGCCTAATTAAAACACTTTATCATATGTTCTAGTGCTCAATCAAAACATATCGTAATCTGAAGTGTCAAAATGAAAGTTACTTTTAATGGCTGCCAATGTATTCTACCTTGGGAAAAAGGTTTGCTTAAGGGTGTCTTTGGTAGGAATTTCCATGGTAAATATTTTTCTAATAAAGTAGGTGATTTTCTTGTGTTTGATACGTAGCAAAAACAAAATAATCCAAAAAGCATCTGCATATAATTTAGGTAAAATACTATAGGGTTGCGAGAGGGGAGTAAGATATGGGGTTGCTAGGAATGGTAGCTATGTGATTAGGGCGAGGAGACAATTAGTGTAGACTTGCGTAATTTGTTTTCTCTTATTTTTTGACTAACCAAATATGAGAAAAATTGATACACCCTAAATTTGCTTGAAATATGATGATTTGGGCAACTTCACGTTAAGATTTAAGGGCAGGCACAAAATGCTTCAGACTAAACTTGACGTACCCATCCATTTGGAAATTTTGAATCGATTTCTTTAATAAAAACTTGACATCCATTCTTTATAGTTCTGCGAAAACATAAATAATCAATGACTTTGTGATTGCTGTTACAAGAAATTGCATGAGGCTAATATAAATAGAGGAATTGAACACTATTGATACTTGCACTAAAGGCACATCATCAGGCTTCGACATGTAAATCAAACCTGAGTTGCTATAATTCCTACTTTTGAATTAAGCCAAGGGTGTAGGTGTAGCCCGTGATAACGACAACATTTTCCAAGCTGCAAACACCGAAGAACCAGCTCTAATCTCTTTTATTGGCAATCCTGCAAGGTTTAATTCTACTCTGGAAACAGGAAGTGTAAATCAGCGAAAATATGCCATATGTCTAGATGACTGAAATGGAGAAGAGCCAAAAGGAGAGGACTTTTGAGCTTTTGGTGGAGAGGGAGCAGGTTTCTTTTTCTCAATCGGGGTCTCAGAACGCAACCAGTTCTCAACTACTGAAAGCAAATTAGGGGAGGACTTCAACTCAGGAAGCTCGGGTAATTTCTCAGTCCTCTTCAGAACTCCTTCTTGGATGTAAACAAGATCAGTCGCCCATGTCTCCAGTCCATCAAATATATGTGTTGCATAGACAATTGTAGCTCCTCTCTGTGTTATCATGACATGGAACCAGAAAGTTAATCGTTTTGTCTACCTTCATTTACCAGAATCTGTAACATAATTAGTATCTAAATAGGTTTGCCAATATTAATTACATGAACCTCAATATGGTTAATGCTTACTAAATTAAGTGGATTTTCAAGACTGCTTAAATGGTACTTCACAATTTTCTATAGGATTTTGTTTCATGTGACGCTAAGGGAAAATCTATCACATAAGTGTCGATTGGATATGCAGTCCCCCCTTTCACAAATGAAAAAAGAGAGGAGACAATCCAATGGGAATATCGAACATCTGTTCAAAATCCACCCTTGTAATGCGCTTAAACCCAGTTGAATGTCTAGTTTCTGCACACATGTAAGTTCAGAAGAAAACAATGCATACCTGTTCACATTCTTCCTTAAAGAAATCTAATAAATCCATCCTCGCAACAACATCTAAGTCAACGGTGACCTCATCCAGTAAAAGAACCTGCAAGAAAGTGATTCTCCATTAACAAAGGTCATCAAAGAAGTTAACCCGCCTTGCTGATAATTAGCAAACTATGTATGAAACATACCTCACAGTAAGCATATTGTTTGACTATTAAGTATTGAGCAAGCAACAGATGGGTGTTATTATCTCACTTGGGAGGGAACCCCAGACGGACAAAAGAAAAGAACTTTTCCAGAGGTACACACCTCCCTTTTCCTTGACTATGAGACAAATGAAACTCTAAGACAAAAAGATATGAAGCCCCCTCCACAATGAAAATAAGAAAAATATAAGTGAGAGGCGACCGATGAGAATGAGCACCAGAACTATTTCGGAAAAAATTTAAAATGGGAGTCTACTGCGAATATGACCAGTATTCTAGGGGATTGATGCAACCTTGGTGATACAAGTTTAAGAGTATGCAGCTGAGGTGGCAAGTTAGTTAGAGTTCGTTACAGGCTGTTAGTTGTAGCAGTTACAGTTGGAAAATTCTGTTACTAGTAGATTCAATTGTATAAGTGTAGGAAAGGAATGTAATTGAATTCATTCATGAAATAATATATGTTCTTCTCTCTTTACTATAATCAATCCAGCCATAACTCCCGGTTTCAACCCTGAATTGGCTATCATCTTCTTTGAGTTCATCTCCTAGAATAACTAAATCCATCCTGTTCTTAATTGACTGCTTCTAATTGCATCACTTGGGTCCACAAATTTCTAACTCTGATATGGTCGACTGTAAACCTACTAAATCAAAGATTACCTTATAGGGGTGAAGGAGACCCATGCAGATTTGAACTCTACGCCTCTGACCATCAGATACCTTGTGCATACGCCACTGCAGATCAATATCCAGCAGCTCAATCAACTTTTCTCGTCGAACTGGATCCACTCCTTCAACTAAAACCATGACAAAGAAAACAGAAAAAAGAAGTTGATAATTTCCATTTGAACTCAAGAAGTTCACATTTGCAGAAAATCACACACAGAAATCAGAATAGTCCAAAAACCGAAGGGTGTCAATAAATTAGTAACTCTAGTTACATATATATTAGTTATGGCTCCTAGGTCCAGAGGTAGAATGGTGCAAAATGCACAGGAAATCAGATTGGAAGTTTGACAACAATCGAAAGTCTTTTAAGTTTTAGATAACACATTGGTAGACAGAAGTTCCAGTAATAGATGAAATAGTTCAGACGATCTTGAGAAAGACTAGATTAGAAGGGTCATGAGTGCATGTCAATTTAAGCGATGCCTATAACCATTCTGTCTATTCATAGTATGAGTCAATATATATCACTTGAATGACATAAAACAAGCACTCGGTAGCCATTACTCCACAAATCTGACAGAAGATCATTATGTAATGCCATCAGGAGATTAAAAAAGGAAACTTGCAGAAAAAAGAGATTACACACCTCCAAATATCATATGTTCAGCTGAAAAATCTCCCTGAAGTGGAATCTCTCCCTGAATTTTGACAAAAAAAACAACTCCATTTAGACTAGGATTTTATTCAACAAAGTTGAAGTTCAATGCTATGATAAAAATAAGAAGATAAGAAAAAGGAGTAAGTTATCATTGAGATAACATACAAATCTCCAACCACAATAACCAACATCATTAGAATAATTAGGGATACGTGCATTGTTCATCATACCCGAATGCAGTTCAGGATTTAGGGTATGGGGTACACCATTACAATTGCACCTGCTACTACTTTCCACGGGTGCGAAACTTGTATAAATACATACAGTAATATAGTTTTTAAAAGTTGTTTCAACTATGATATTTGTATGATAACAATATGAAATGAGCTTAAATGAAGAAGAGTGGATTCATTCAATCGTCCCCAACTTGTTTGGTACTGAGGTGTAGTCAGTGTTATCAAACGGCAAAAGCTCCGAGGTTAGTTGGGGCTTTAAGTGCAAAATGCAAATAGTTTGGGCCTTAATGAAAAAAGGTGCAAAGCAAGAAAAAATAAATCTATTTATATACATGTTTAGTCCAAAACTAGTACTAGTAATTATAAGTATGAATGACAAATATATGAACAAAGAAATTGTTATTTTTTTTTTTTACGATTAAGTGAAATATCAATTATTTAGTGTGAAGAGGCTCATTGTCAAGGAAAAGTATGTATTAGAATCTTGATGACAACACTGACGCGTACATCAAGTTAGGCGAAATGCTCAACAGATTTTTGAGCCTCGCTTTAGGGCTTAAGTCCGTTGAACAACTACGCAACTGGTGCAATTGCAGCTGCTGCCATATGCCCATGATCACACCCTTCAATTCATGAAACAAAACCACAAAAAGGACATACATGAAAACCAAGACCAGACTATGATGAAGTACTTACAACAGCACCAACATTTTTGCTCCAAGACTCTCCAAGGTAAGCCAGATCACCACTACAAACAAGGTGGGTATCATGAAAAGCCGAAAAATTCAGCACCCTGACTACATCTTTTCCACCGACCATATGTTTTCCCGCCAATATCTTCAAAAGGGTCGTTTTCCCTATTCCAAAATTGTAAAAATTGAGGTTCACAATGAATATACATTTCCAAATATAGCCTATTAGGAGTAAAGAATACCTGATCCATTTGCACCAAGAAGGAGACAGCGAGATCTGGGGGCAATGTTGAGATTGAAATCGAAATAGATGGGACTTTGAAAATCATATGAGAATTGCATTCCATTGACTTGAATACTGCTTGATTCTCCTTCCATCTTCTTCTTCTTCTTCCTCTTCTTCGATACGAACAAGCATTTCCCGGGTCGTGTTTTATACCCGTTTCAAAAGTTGTCACCGCTTACCTAACTAACTCTTCTGGCAACTCAGCAACTTGCTGTTTGTATTCCAACCACAAAGCCCCGTCGGTTACTCGGATCCTATCACTACACTTTTGGAGCTCCGAATTAAATCACAATCTACTTTATTAGTATTTCTTTTATTTATAATGATAATTATTGCTCTATTCATATTGAATCCGACTCATAATGTTTGAAGTTTTAAAAGAAGAAAGTTTTAGAAAATAACTATACTTCGAGACCTAATTGAGCTAATTACCAAATATAATAATGATTTACTTTTAAAAATTCATAATACATTGTATCAATTCATTTGCCATATATAGTAAGGGATCATTTGGTAGAATGTATAAGAATAGTGCTAAATAGAATGTTAGTAATGCTTGTATTATCAATGCATGTATTAGTTATGCTTGCATTAAATATACGTAGATTATTTTTATGCATTGTTTGGTTTGATGCTTTAAAAATAACATGTATTACATAAAAAAAATTATTTACAAATATACCCTCCACTATTATGATGGAAAAGATGTAAAAAGGGATTTGAGGGGCAATTGAATCTTTAAATGAGCTAATGCATGCATTAAAACCATTGCATTGCTAATACTTATGTGATAGACTCATATTGTGTTGAAATTACTCATACAAATATAGAGTTTTTTTATTATAATTACTCCAAACTAGTAATAAATCTTTTTGAGGACAAAAAAAAAAGGAAGGAAGATTCCAGAATTAATCTAAATAACTGAGATATAAAAAGACATTTTTTTTGGGACTAGCACTACGGATAGTAATTTAGTCTTACTAATTTGTTTGTAAACTTAGGCTTCAAAGATCCTTTCTAGAAAATCTCTTGCACTATTCTTTTAGTTATCATGTATGGTTCGTTAGACTTAGCCCAGAAAACTAGATGATTCCTTTCCATCTAGATGTGGTAAACTGTAACTGCAATGTTCATTCGAAAAATAGTGGTTGCTGCTCCCTATGCTCATGTATTTATGTTGACTCACTTCATCTCCTTTTGCAAGGTGCTAATTGGTCTAATTATACATTTCCAACATAACAACTTTGTCCATATGTTTTAGGGTAATCACAAGTGAAAAAGAGGTGTTCACTTGACTCGATACCTCCATTGCATAAGATACACTGTTGATTATTTGTGACACTCCAACTCACTGTTTAGTATAATTAATCTTGTTATGAATATCCATTTAATTCCTTCAGGATTGTTGCAAATGATCCTTCTCGAGGGAATCTTTTGAAAACCACCCCTCATTGCAATGTATAACTTTTTGATGGAGTATTTTTGCATATTTGTTATCTTTGCTTCTAGAATTCTTGAAATTTGTAGGTACTTTTTTGTCTTCAATATCTTTTGTACCATTCATGAAGCCTGAGAGGATGTAGAGTTCTAAACAATTCTGTTTTTTTTTTTGCATAATAGCAATCGACCCACCAGGGGCGGCTCAACGTAATCGGTGGCCTAAAGCGAAATCTTAATTAGAGGCCTAAAATCTAAATAAACTTCACATGCATTTATTTAAAATTTATTTTTCTTACATTTTTAAATGCAAAGTATTACTTAATATATTTTTTATATATAAATGATTTATTCGATTTCTTTTTCAATTATTAGTTTTAAATAAGATTTTATTAATTCAACGTTGAAAAATATTATTTTACTCGGGCAATCATTATATGAATTGTTAACATAGTTCTACAAGTAATAAGGTGACAAATTTCAAATAAATATAAGAGTTAGAACCATAGCTTTGATGAAGTTGATAATTTGGTTACCCCACATTTTACTATGGTTGTTGTAATGCTTGAAATTCTAAGAAGAAATGGAAAAAGAATTTACAATTCGATTTGTTCAACACTTCTCGACTATTAATTGATATCTTTGACAAAATATTATTCTAACTTATCAACAATTTAAAGAAGAGAGTGTAAAAGGAGTTAAAAAGAAAATAATGTGAGTATTAGTAGAGAGAGTGTAAGAAAATAAAACAATATTTTCTTGATTTCTTCTATTTGAATGGAGTTGAAGAGAATAAAATAATAATTTTAAATATATACTTTTTATCATAAATAATCAATGTTTTTTCTATAAAAAAATTAACAAATAATTTATTCTTGGTAAAAAATTGAGGCCTCCTAAAATTGGGGGCCTAAGGCCAATGACTTATTAAAGTATACATAGAGCCGGCCCTGCGACCCACTTCACCCATAAGATGTCCTGCATAGGTTCCATAACATCTTAATGATTGTAGCCTTGTTCCATATAGTAATATCTGATATGTTAAGACCTCATGCTGTCCTAGGCATGCACACCTTATCCCGTGCAAGAAGAGACAACTTCATAGCATAAATCTTAATTAATTATTTTTCTTTTATATGTATAAACATCTTTTTGGAATCTTAAATGTAATTTGACATCTTTTCACATGATTCATGAGTCCTCTATTTAGTTATATTTATATCAGGTAATTAATATACTGATACACAACGAATCATATAACTTCAAGCTAATCTATAGAATTCAAATTCTCATTCTGTATTGTAATTTTTTAAAACTCTTACTATCTCAGATAAATACATAGCATATACTTGCTTTTCGGAATAATATTTCCCTTTTTTAAAATAAGGAAATTGCCCAAGTAAAGGCATATAAGGAGCCACGTACCCGAATGGGAGACAACTAAAATGGAGCCCCGAATCCAAGAAACCGAAATGGCGGTCGTCCATCGAAGCACCACGCGGTGATATAAAAGACGCATTGAAAAAAATGTCTGGCCAAATTAGGGTTCATATTGATTTTTCCTAATTGCGGGACTCCAATTCGCAGAGGATCGTGTCGAAGTGTTCTGAGTATTCAGGCTTATGATTTCGTTGAATTTCTGGTTTTATAAGGGATAGATTTAACGGTATTTAAAACATATATGCTCTCTCAGTAATGTGGATCAATCAAACGAGCTGAGGAATTTGTAAAGGGCTGTGATTACTTCCTTGTTTATTTGGTAAGTGGATTGTCACCAACAATTACACACTTAAATCGCCAGAAAAGAGCAAAAATTGAAAATTTTATTGATAGTATAAGAAAGACTTGTAAGAACATTCCACTTGTATATTTAATTTTTTTGGATATCAGGAATGAGAAACTGAATTGTATTGCTGAAAGAGTTTTTTCCTTGTTTTGACGATAGGAAAAAGGAGAAATGGAAGAAGAGGAGGAAGATAAGATTTTACTCAGCAGTTTGGGTGTGACCTCTGCGAATCCTGAAGATATTGAACGTGACGTCTTGGACCAGGTTTGTTATGCACATGTTGAATTGTTGCTTGTCTGTAAACAATTAAGTGATAAGAATGTTGACTAGTTTCGTGTGATGCTTTGATGTTTATAATGCAGTTTAGTACTTAAAGCTGATTAATTCTTTCTCTGTTACTGGTTGCCATGCATGCTAAAAACTTACCGGTGATGGACTTCAATTTTTCGTATATTGGCAGGCAACAAGGCACGTTGGGGAGAGCAATGAAGCTACAGGGATTGCTGAAGAAGAGATAGAGGAAAGAAAGGAAGTAAAGGAAGAAGGACATGATAAGAAATTAGATTTGTTTAATAAATTGAGAGCAGTAGAAGTAGAAATAGATGCGATTAAAGATGGCTTTGGACATTTGGAACGCTTCAGAAGAAATGAGGAGGAAGTCCCTGATACTGATGGTTGCAGCGAGGAAAAGCATACAGAGAGTGAGCAAAGGACCATTCAGGCACCTCTGGATGATTCAAACCTTCAACATGCTTTAGCTGATGATCGTCTAAGAAGTCTTCTTGAAACAAAGGCTCAACTCAGGGAAGAACTTTCAATTTTTGCTAATGATACTTCACCTGATGCATTGATAAGAGCTCTTGTTAAGGATCAGCCTAAATCTAAAAGAAAGGTGAAAGAAGTTCAGAAATCAAGCAACAAGAAGAGCAAACGGAGGAAGACGGCATCGCTGGTTGATGATGATGATTTTGATGCAGTGTTAGCTGCAGCATCTTCTGGGTTTGTGGAAACTGTATGTGGTTTTTACAAACTGTAAATTGAAAAGATTTTGTAAGCTGGAAGTTACATGCGTGTTTTTTGTCAATAATAAGAAGTACTTCATTCAACATATATGCATCTCTTATCATACCTAAACATAAAGAGCTCTCGAGCTAACCTCATATTGTCTGTCTCATAGGAAAGAGATGCACTGGTAAGAAAAGGAATGTTAACCCCCTTCCACAAGCTCAAAGGCTTTGAACGTCGGATCGATGGTGCAGAGTTTTCTGGTAGACAAAGCGCTGCAGCTGATACAAACAGTAACGACGACGACCTTGCTTCCACCAGTATAGCCAAGGCTGTCCAGTCAATCTCACAGGCAGCTCAAGCTCGTCCAACCACCAAGTTGCTTGATTCTGCATCATTACCAAAACTTGATGCACCTGCCCACCCTTTCCAAAGACTAAGAAAACCTCTAAAAATCCCTCAATCATTAGAGATTACTACAGAGAAGAATGGAGAATTTACTAGAAAGAAGAAAAGGCCGTTACCTAGCAAGAAGTGGAGGAAGTTGGCATCTCGTGAGCAAAGGCAGGACGAAGGATCAGGTATCTTTATACACATGCTTCTGTGCTATACACCTAGGACTGGATAGTAGTAAGGACAGAATGCATGAAGTTTTGGCATGCATCACGAGCTCAACCTTATCAGTGATTTAAGCATGGTATTTTAGTGGGAGCAGTGTTTTGAGGGGAGAGGGCCATACTCCCTGATAGGGATGGGCAGTCAGTCTGTTTGGTTCAGTTTTAAGATCTTTGGTTTTCTAGCTGGTAATAGTGAAAACTGAAACTGAACTGATATTAGTTGGGTTTGGCTTATTGGTTGAGTTTGGGCCTTATCAGTTGGTAATTTTTTGTTTGGTTGAAGTGTAAGTCTCATTAGATACTAGTCGCTGGGTAGTGGATGACTAGTTTAGGCCTGCTTTGGTTTATGACAGTTTCACTTAACGGGGATTAGCTGGTCAGCAAATTGATTTAAGGAAGAAGGATTATATTCACATTTGAAATGTCACCTCACAGCTTACTATAAAATATCAAATAAATAAACAAATACAATCAGACGAACAACTTAAAACAAAATAAGTAAAAAAAGATTAAAAAAATAGGCAGTGACTCTTTGAAATCTGTAGGAGAAAGAAGAGAGTACGTATTTTGAAGGCTGAACTGCTTCCAAATAAACTGAAAAGCCAAAACCAAAAAACCAAAAAAATTTGGTTCGGTTGTTTTTTCAGTTGTATGGCCATCCATACTCCCTAAGTTTTGAACCTGGAACACAATTGGGTTGCTGATCACAAAATGTGTGTGCTGTGTGTTTGTCCGCACACTCTTGTATTGCTAATAAATTACAGAACAGATTGCTATTTTGTGATATATTCTCCTCCCTACTGTATAAGTATTTTACTTTTAGCTAATATTGAAGGTGCATCGCAAATTCTTCTCTAGGAATTATATTAGTTTTGTGGTTTTGTTTGCTCCTGATATATTTTCCTCGAAACATGAATAGCTCCATAATGCCACTCTGTTGCAGCTGAGCTTTCCCTATCAATGCCAACAGCATGTGGTATGTTTATTCTAGTGTCAAGATTGGATAATAAGTTAAAATCTGAAATGTATTTTAGAGGGTCTATTGCTAGAACTCGTATCGGTTTCATGTTTTTGACTAACTTTTACAAAGCCTGATGTAGTCGTATCAGTATTATGATTCTTAAGCTTGATAGAACCTCTAGCTTTTAATGCTCATATGTCAAAATTTTAGACTGTAAGTTTGAATCTTTCTGTATTTTACTATATGGTTCCTCAAACATTTTGGTGTCCAAGCAGAAAGATATTGTACAATTTTTTTTTTTTTGGGGTGGGGTGGGTGGGTGGGAAGGTGTGTGTGTTGTAAAGTTCACATATGAACATTATATGGACAAAGATATATATAAAAGGTACTAAAGTTTGTCTGTTTGTCTTCTGCTGAAGATGTCAATACCTCCAGTCATGAGGACAACACAGAGGATACTGAAGATGTAGAATCTTCTTTCGTGGCACTTGAAGGTGGATTCAAAATCCCGGAAACTATCTTTAACAAACTTTTTGACTATCAGAAGGTTGGTGTACAGTGGCTGTGGGAACTTCACTGTCAGAGAGCTGGTGGGATAATTGGAGATGAGATGGGTCTTGGTAAAACCATACAGGTTTTGTCTTTTCTTGGATCACTGCATTTTAGCGATATGTATAAGCCAAGCATTATCATTTGTCCAGTCACACTTTTGCGGCAATGGAAGAGGGAAGCTAAAACATGGTATCCCAGCTTCCACGTGGAGATATTACATGATTCAGCACATGATTCATCAAGTAAAAAGAAGCAAGCGGATTCTGAAAGTGACTATGAAAGCGAAGATCTGCTCGATAGTGAGACTGAAGGAAAAACATCTTCCAGGACTTCCAAAAAATGGGATCCCGTTATAGCTCGTGTTGTAAGATCAAATTCTGGGCTATTGATCACCACTTATGAACAACTCCGTCTATTGGGAGAAAAATTACTTGACATCGAATGGGGTTATGCAGTGTTAGATGAAGGACATCGAATTCGGAACCCAAATGCTGAAGTTACTCTTGTATGCAAGCAGCTCCAGACTGTTCACCGTATCATAATGACAGGGGCCCCAATTCAAAACAAGTTGAGTGAACTGTGGTCATTGTTTGATTTCGTCTTTCCTGGAAAGTTGGGAGTTCTACCTGTGTTTGAGGCTGAATTTGCTGTTCCCATATCTGTTGGGGGTTATGCTAATGCAACACCGTTGCAAGTTTCCACAGCTTACAGGTTGGTGTTTTATCCCATAATAGAGCTATGTAGGTTTGTGTAGTTACTTTCTGCTCTTGATTTTTAGCTTCCAAGTCAGCAAAGGAACTATCTATATATTTTCTTATATATTTTTTGTATTTGTATTTAAATCTGGATGAACTTATTAAAGATGAGGAAGAAGGAAAGCTACAGTGGTCCAGGACAACCTATTCTCCCTCTTTCCCCGACTCTTCTGAGGAAAAATTAAACTAAAAGAAGCTAAAAATGGGAAAATACTGATCAGAACTTTGGATTGCTTGTAATCCTGTAATTTATTGCTAAACCCTGTCTGATTGGAACATGTTGGACCCTTGAGGGGATCTGAGGTGGTCCTCACAAGGGGATGTGGCATTGAGTTTGTGGTTCATTTTTTGTGGCTTTACACTGTTGATATGCAGATGTGCTGTGGTGTTGCGGGATTTAATCATGCCTTACCTCCTCCGGCGGATGAAAGCTGATGTCAATGCTAATCTCCCAAAGAAAACTGAGCATGTCCTCTTCTGTAGCCTCACTAAAGAGCAGCGATCTGTTTACCGAGCTTTTCTTGCTAGCTCTGAGGTTGAACAGATCTTTGATGGGAGCAGGAACTCTCTGTCTGGAATTGATGTAATGCGTAAAATTTGCAACCATCCCGATCTTCTTGAAAGAGAACACTCCAGTAGAGATCCAGACTACGGAAACCCTGAACGCAGTGGAAAAATGAAAGTTGTTGCAGAAGTGCTTAAGGTATGGAAGGAACAGGGGCACCGTGTTCTCCTTTTTTCTCAAACTCAACAGATGCTTGATATTCTTGAGAGATTTCTTGTTACTTGTGAGTACAATTATAGGCGAATGGATGGTGTCACTCCTGTAAAGCAGAGGATGGTTTTGATAGATGAATTTAACAATACAGATGATATTTTCATCTTCATCTTGACAACAAAAGTTGGTGGTCTGGGGACAAACTTGACTGGGGCCAATAGAGTAATCATTTTTGACCCAGACTGGAACCCATCAACTGATATGCAGGTACTTCTACTCTTATCATTTTGTTATTGATTTTCCAATTATGGAGAAATGAAATTCTTGATCCCTTGACAATAGGCTATTTTGTGTTGTTGAACTTCAAATACTGCTTCTCATACTTTAGCCCCTTGACTAATGATGCTTGGAAAATTTCTTTCTTTTAAAAATGAGATGATTGAATATTAAAAAAAAAAATGGAAAGGAAAAATTGAGGGATGCAGAAACAATTTTAAGGTAGCGACCCCGCCCAGAAGTTGAGGACACATCTTACAATAAAATTGTGAGAACAGGTTTATATATAAGATAAATCAGTAGAGTGCGGTTTGGGGAGCTGTGGAAGTTTCTTTTTTTGAATAGGATAAAGAAGAGCCTGTCTCTGATTTTAAATACAGTAACATTGAAGGGCAAATTTGGACCCAAAATATAATTCTCTTTGAAATTTCCTTACAGAGGATAATACTGGTAGCTTGTTGCTTTGTCAGTGTAATTAAACAGCAATCATATAAAACAAAGCAAACAAGTGAAGGCCAAACAAGAGGAGGTCTCAGATATTTGTCAAATTAGAAGAGATGAGAGGTTTATTGAGTTCTATTGAACTAGGGTGGACATCTAAGTAATATTTTTTTATAAGGGCGGGGGTGGATGTCTAAGTAATTAAGTGATATTTGCTCAATGTTTTTAATAGCGACCTTATCATAGGACAGGCCAGGGAGCGTGCTTGGCGTATTGGTCAGAAAAAAGATGTTACTGTGTATAGATTGATTACCCGAGGAGCCATTGAGGAGAAGGTGTATCATCGACAGATTTACAAGCACTTTCTTACCAACAAGATATTGAAAAACCCACAGCAAAGAAGATTTTTCAAAGCAAGAGATATGAAGGATCTCTTTACATTAAATGATGATGGAAATGGGGGGTCTACAGAAACATCTAGTATTTTCAGCCAAGTATCTGAAGATGTGAACATTGTTGGGGCTCCAGATAGTCAAGAGAAACCATCTTTTCAAGCACCAGCGGTAAAGGATGATGATTCCAAGATTGGAGAGGCAGACAACTCAGATCCCAGGGGAAAAGCGGGAGATGATAACAACAATGGGGAGTTAGATGAAGAAACAAGTATCCTGCGGGGTCTTTTTGACGCTCATGGGATCCATGTAAGCTCTCTATTTTTTGCTAGTCATTGTTCAGTAGGCTTCGTGTTCCCAGCCACCCCCAGTCCATATGTCAGTGTGTGCTGTTGATGCTCTTGAGATCAAGTTGATCTCTGTGTCTAAATGCTTTAGATCTTTCACTCTTATTCTGTCTTCTTTTTGGGTTTGGGGTTGGTCTGGGGAAAGGGGAGATTTTATAAATTATCTTTACTTGTGTTAAACCCATGTCAGTTCTGTAGAAGGGTAGCTTTTGGATTTGAGAGAAAGATTAGGCACAGTAACTTCTCTTTCAACGTAATTTGAAGCTTGGTTTGAGTTAAATTTTTCTGAGCTATTTATCATATTCCCTTAGTCACGTTTATTTATCAGTGATTTCTTTGTTAGCTTATTCATATTTTGTGCTTTATCAGAGTGCGATGAACCATGATGCTATCATGAATGCTCATGATGAAGAAAAGTTGAAGCTAGAGGAGCAGGCATCCAAAGTAGCTCAGAGAGCTGCAGAAGCACTGCGGCAATCAAGAATGCTTCGAAGTCGAGAAAGTGTAGCAGTGCCAACCTGGACTGGCAAATCAGGAGCTGCTGGAGGGCCATCATCTGCTAAAAAGAAATTTGGTTCTACTGTTAATCCTCAATTAACCAGTAAATCATCTGAAGAATCCTTGAATGGCTATGATGCTATTAGGGGAAATGCTTTTCCTGCAGGGGCATCTGCTGGAAAAGCATTGTCTTCAGCCGAGTTATTAGCTAAGATTAGGGGGAATCGAGAGAAAGCTGTTAGTGATGGACTTGTTCATCAGTTTGGTACTCCAGCTTCAACCTCCAACAGCAGAGCAGGATCTGTAAGTAATGGGTACCGGAGTGCATCTTCTAGTTCTGTGGTTCAGCCAGAAGTGTTGGTTCGCCAGATCTGTACATTTATACAACAGAGAGGTGGAAAAACTAATTCAGCCAGTATCGTAGATTATTTCAGGGACAGGGTACCATCAAAGGACCTGCCCCTGTTCAAGAATCTATTAAAGGAAATAGCGATTCTTGAGAAAAACCCTAGTGGTTCTTTCTGGGTTCTGAAGCCTGAATATCAGGATCAGTAGTGCGTTCCTAGCTTGAACATATGATCCATGAACTACACTTGTGTGCTTTCTCAGAAATGAAATACTGTATAGCAGTTAGAAACAACATCTCAAGTGATTCAAATTTTCTTATTAGTTCTCAGCATCTTTGGTCTAGGTAGTTTGATCTATGGGCAGTGTACATAGTTGGATAATTTTCTGCTTCCCATAAATCATTGATTTTTCTTTGTAACAGGGATCAGTTGATACTCCGGAAATTAAGCCGTCCCCGAAAAAGAAAAGAATTTCTTTTGCTTGGTCTTACTGAAAGACTCTTATACAATACCTGTTCGTTTCATGTGGTTACAGTATGGCACATCCATTAGTCTTGTTGTTTTGTGGAAATTCCTTGAATTAGTAAATTCAATGCTAGTAAATAGGCGGAGTTGCAGCAGGAGGAAAACATCGATTAGTCTCAAGTGATTAGTGAGGACAAGAAAGATAAATATGAGGAACAGAAGTTTGTTTTACTAATATATAAACGTGTCTACAAATTGTCTCAGTGAAATTGTTACTATTAATATAAACATGTGTCATTCTTTTTAGAAAGAACTAAAAAGAAAACATGTTACAATTGAAACAAAGAAAATAACTATTTTGCACCAAAGTGTCAGCTCTAGTAAAATTCATTCTTTCAAGAGGAATCATCTCAATTTGTTTGTTTTGCTTAGTGTTTGAATAGTTGAATCATATTTTCGTTGATCATACTTTTTAAATATTTAAAATTGTTACCTATTGTGATCATAATACTTTTTATGTTATTTCTAAAATATGTATAAAAAAAAAATTATGTCCAAATTCGAACCTTAGTTAGTTTGATCCTCGTATTCAAAATCTGACTGAGGCTGAGGGAGTGTCCCAAAAACCTTAGGAGCATGAGGAAAGAACACAACAAACTAAAACATCTCTAATCATATAAGCTAATGGATCAAACCAAGGACTTGAATTCTTAAATAACATGTACTAGTAGATAAAAATATGTTTTCGAAATCAGTTACTTCAACAAAGCTCGACAGATGTATGTAAAAATAAGATATTTTCTTTATTGCATGTAATACAGAAGCGCCATTCCGATGCAAGCCAGTACATTAACATATTCCATTGCAATTATATTCCAAAACGCGAGGAAAAAAACTACCATGAAATTTCTCTTTCAATTTCTGAATCCCGGTGTATTTTTCTATGGTAATACAACATGTCAGCCATATTTAACACACAAAAATCAAAACGCTGCCCATCCAGCTGCTGTGGCTTTAGTTTTACTTGATCCAGATCCAGTGGCAGAAGGAAGGCTTCTCTGTTAGATGCCAATAAGAATATTTGCTATTAAAAGACTTGCTCACTTCAACATGATATGTAGTCATCGAAACAGGTAAAATGAACATCACATGAAACATCGTAGAACAATATAAATCGAAACTGACATCCCACAGAACTATAGGTTTAGATTCTCAAGTTCCAATCAACATGTGAGACACATACTCTTTTGTTCTATGAATAGAGAAACCAGACTATGTTCAATAGGCGTCTTCCAACTTGATTGTAAAATCAACACATTGAAGTTACCTTTTAATTCTAACACTCTGATAGCAAAAGATTTGTCATCAATATTTGCAGAAGAATTATTTATTAGAGCAGGAGACAATAGTAAAACCAAGTGACCAAAAGATTCCAAAGGTTTTGTTAGGTATGTAGTTTTTTTTATCAAAGTCACTGCTAGCTATTACTTCTTCTCTGAAGGTACACTAACAAAGGTCTTGGTATTTAAGGTTTAGCAATATGCAAAGAGCTAGCACCTTCATAGGGAGCATTGCGAAAGGGGATAAGAAAATACCTCAATTTGAGAGAGATCTGAAAGTGGATCAGTGGAATGCCTAGCATTTTCTTTTGACCCCTTGAAATCAATACTGGGAGTAGTAGACGTCTTTCGAGACATAACTGGATCATTTGGAGGGGGTGGAAGAGGAGACCTGATCTTATTACCACCTCCACTAGGTGGAGGCGCAAGGGCTGGCGTTTTTTTCACAGCTCCTGTTGTTCCAGCCGCCAATCCCACAGCCGAAAGCATCCCTGTCCCACTAGATGGTTTGTTCTTCACATTTATCCGGATTGTTTCACCTTCCTATACACCAAACTACCAAAAGTTATTCCCAAGAAAAATAGCAAATATTGTTATCGAGGACAATCCAATGATGACAACAATTACTAAAAGAGTTACTTTTGAACAAAAATATCAACACAAACCACGACATGAATATATTGCTATGCCATATTGGAACAGAGCAGGCAACATTAAGTCCGAACAAGAAGATCAAGGAACTGGAGAAATGAAGGGCATAACAAGAAAACCAAATCAGGGAAACGAATCATCGGGCAGGAATCCACATAACATCATAGTTTTCCTTGCATCAGTACTTACAACAAAAAAAGAAACAAACACTAGCAAAAACAAAAGGTGTAGTCATTGTAAAAGAATCTCCAAAGCTCTAGAGATATTTGAAGCTACTAGATTTGCAAAATAGTATCCTTTCTTTTGACTGTTCGATAAGCATCTGCTTGAATTCAATCCTATCTAACTTGATCATTCTATCCAGCTCTCATTTTATAATGGGAACATTCACAAAAAGCATCTAACAAATTACCCTTCAAGATTAGCAGGAGGGCAGATATTCCTTGTTCATTATCAAATAACCAGACATTCACAAACTTAAGCCAAGGGTCTATCGGAAACACCCTCTCTATCTCTACTACGAGATCCCACTTGTGTGATTGATTACACAGGGTTGTTGTTGCTATTCACAAACTTCCTATGGGAGTAAAAAAATGTAGTTCTCTTAGGCTGATCTATCATTCGGGAGTATTCAGTAACAGATAGCAGTGCAAATGCATACGATTTAGGTTCATTTACTACTAAATTATCCTCTCCAAGCAACTGAAAAGCAATTTTAAAAAATCGGATACCTTCAATCGGTGATTAACAGCAGGATGAATATCAATGTGATTATCATCACCAGCTTCACCATCTCCAACTTCCTTCTCATGCTCTCTCTTGACATACTTCTCATGATCAGATAACGCCACATTGAAATCAAATGCTTCATTCCTTTCGTTAAACCCTAGTCCAATGAACGCATGTTTCCCTCTCCCATCCTCGATCTTCAACACGAAGTACCTCGACGAATCCAACACCGATTCCACCGAGCTCTCTCTCTGTCCCGGCGGCACAAAACACGCCGCGAACAGCTCAGCAGAGTTCGGATCCTCGAGTCGGATCTCACAACGTTCCTTACAGGATACAACTCGGAGCCGACCCGTCCAGATCTTATCGGATTGTAGCCATTCACCACACTTGTAACCACCGCTCGTCGGACGCGGCGGGATTTTGAAAACAGACACCTCACGCACCACAAGGAGCGTGTGCTCAAACGATTCTTCGTCCTCCTCGAACGACATTGTCTTTGAAGATACGCAAACAATGGAAGATAAAAAAAAACTGAGTCTTTCAGCTTTTTTGGAGTGAAGAAGAAAGGTGACATTGGTAGGCGAGACGTGTTGGACTCTGTTAATTTACTATTTTGTCCTCGTTGTATTTTTGTTATTCCTTTTATGTCCTTAACCTTTTCCGGGTTTCTTTATAATGATGGAACCCTAATAACTGTTCTGTATCACTTGTTAGCTTCCTCCATAAAAAAAACCCAGCCGGAAGTAGCTCAGGTACTCAAAAGATTCAATCTTTTTTGTTCAATTTCATGTGGGTATTTTGTGTTTTTTCATTTTGATCGTCTCTACCTGGGAATTGATTGATTTCTGCAGTTTCTGTTTTGCTGTTTAATGCTGAGGTTTTTTCTGGTTTTCTGTTGTCAGGTGAAGCATTAGAGAAGATGTATCTCCAGTTTTACATCAATGAGAATGGTGACAAAGTTTACACCACTAAGGTATTATCTCTTCAGCAAATCATTTTTAACACGTGCATTGTTTTTTTAGGAAATATGCAGTTTTTTCGTCTTACTCATGTATATAATAGGAACCCTTCGGGGTGGCTCAGATAGTTTGGCTTGGGATCTCTATAGTGGAGGTCTCAAGTTCAAGTACGAAACTCCTTGCCTGAGACAGCAGGGGTGTTTGGCTTTGTAGGGTCGAACTTGTCGTATGGGGTTTGCCTAGTGCGGTTTACCCATAGGAGCAGGGTTTACCCTGTGTGGTTTCCCTTGTCATACAAAAATAATATAGATAGGGAACCCTTTTTCTTGTATTGAACCTGAAAATGGGAGCTTAAGTGATTTCTGGACAAAAGGAAATCTCTTATCTAATTTAATTTTTTAATTATTTGTAGAAGACGATGGCATTCATTAAGTTAATAGTATAACGGGTTTATCTGAGATGCAGTTATTGATTTATACCCTATTTCTGTTTAATTATTAGGGATATGTGATATATCTGCATTTTTGCAATCGCCCTTAGTGTAACTAGCACCCTCTAACACACTTGTAGAGAAACCAAGATATTAGGAAGAATCACACACTTAAGAGAAACCGAGAGCTTTTGGTTTTAGAACCTCAATTGATGGTTAGGCACTTGGGCTAAGACTTAATGGGCACATTGGGGAACTCTTAGGTAACACTAGCTTTTTAGACTTTCTACAACGAGAAGATTTATGTCATTTTTATTTTCCTGTAGTTTATAAGACTTTTGTCCTTAAAGTTGCTAATGTCCTTAGCCATAACAGTGGACTGTGTTAAGTAAGTTACATCATTCATAAGCTCAATCTTACTTTACTCATCGAGCAAAGTTACTAGGCAGCTTGCCAGTAATAATAGTACTTAGTAAAGTTCTGCACTTGCCTGGGACAAGTATTTGAGTCTGAGTTCTGATGTCTACAAATAAGTAAAAGCTAGAGATGTGATGCCCTTGAGTGGAACACTGCTTTCAGGTGTACANAGAAGCTCGAAATTAATTATTATCGGGGAGGGTCAAAATTAGGTGTCAACACTTAATTCATAATAGATCCAACTTTAATTCAATCTATAGAACACTTTTTCGTCGTTTCCGTAGTTACTTGTTTAATTTTTTTCTTAATTCACTCTTCTAATTCAACTTTAATACAGTGTAATACACTTTAATACAGGTTTAATTCATTTTTTCAGTTTGTTGGTTGATTTGTTATGATTTGATTACTTGTTTAAATTCTTTCTTAATTCACTCTTCCGATTGATTTACTTGCATAATTCATAATAGATTCAAGTTTAATTCAATCTATAGAATAAATTCTTTCTTAATCCTCTTTTTACTAATTCAACTTTAGTATTTTTGTATTACCACTTTAAATAGAAGTTTAATTCCATTTTGAAGTTTGTTGGTTGATTTGTTACTATTGAATTACTTGTTTAATTCATAATAGATTCAAGTATACTTCAATTTATAGAACACTCTCTCATTGTTTTCTGAGATACTTGTTTAAATTTTTTCTTAATTCACTCTTCTAATTCAATTTTAATATAGTGTAATACACTTTTAATACAAGTTTGGTTAGACGCATGTTTGTAGACCACATGGTGACCGTGAGGGGGATTGGATTTGGTAATTTTGAAGTATGGTTTCATCCTTCCCTTGTGCACACTATTCTTTTGCCATTTTGGTGCTTATGCTTTCACTACAATTTGGATATCACCAGGCACTGACAGGAGAGTTGTTGAGTCTGGCATCTCTAGTCATCTGTTCTATGTGGTATGGGTTTGGCTTCTAGCACTTTAACTGTTAACTTCTTTTTGTGCTTGTTGTTGTTGGGTCTTTCAAGATCAGTGAAGTCTCCTTTTCATGGAGTAGCCTTGTTTGTCGTAATGTTGAAGTTTCTTTGTTCAAGCTTTGTATTAGTATCTAGCTCTTCGATTCAGTTTTCTTCCCTGGACAGAAAGAGTCCTGTACTTTGTTGTCAAAAGTGTTGTTACATGAATGTTTTCAACTACGATAACTCTTTTCACAAGTGCATTTTTCGCTTTTAGTCCATATGTTTATGTTTTGCAATGATCCCATTGGTGAGGACTCTTATGGGTGTGGATATCTGGTATGTACTCCCTCAGTTCTGGATTTTTTCACACCCCAGTAAAAATGCTCATCTATCTTTTGTGTTCTTGTTGCTCATCTTTGTGGCTTCCATTTTCTTTTTGCTTATCACACCGGTTTGAGTTTTGTGGGTTGGAAGAATGTATATATCGTGAATTGTATTAAAGGATTAGAGTTGTAAATTTTTTAAGGTTAGAGTTCAGTATACTGGTTGTGTGGGTGCTTCCACTGTAATCTTGATATCGTTTTAGGCCTTCGAGAAAAAGGGGGTTTCGAATAGTACATGGAGTAGTATACTGCCAATTGCATTAAAAATGTATTAAAATTGTATTAAACAAATTGTACATGGTGCAGGGAGTATACTGCCACTTGCTTATGCCATTGTCGATTTAGCGAATGATGCATCTTGGAGGTGCTTTTTTGAGCAATTCAGAGACACATTCGATCAAAGATCAGAGATGTGTATCGTTTTCGATAGGCATGCAAGCATTATTAAGCCAGCTTCGAGAGTCTATGATGAAGTACCTCATTTTGTGTGTATGTGGCACTTACTGCAAAACATAATGAAAAACTTCAGAAAAAATCAGCAAAGGGTAACTGAGTTATTCTACTCTATGGCAAAGATTACTTGCTGAACATTGGATACAACAAATGGTCGCGTGTGCATGCTGAAGTAAAAAGAATTTGGATGATGACATCAAATATAGCAGAATCAGTCAATTCAAGAACAAGACATGCCAAAGTTCTTAAAGTCTTGCACCTCTTGGAATTCATGAGACAGGTTGTCCATAAATGGAATAACAATAACAGATCAAAGGCGACATTTTCAGGCTTTCACCTTGGAAAAAAGTATGAAAATATATTGCGGCACAATAAAACTGCATCAGAGAAATTAAGGGAATGCTTGATCTGTAAATATTTTTGCTAATATATTTTCTTCTGATTCATATCTAACATCTCTCTTGATTATATTTTTTTTTTATTTTCATAGGTTGTAGAGACAAATAAATATGTGTATACGGTACTTGATGGTATTACACAATTCACAGTATGTCTTCACCAACGTAGATGCACATGTGGGAGATTTCAATTGGTTGAGTTGTCATGTCCGCATTTTTGGCAGTTTTAACAATAAAACACACTGGTTATGAGAAATATTACTCTGATTACTATACAAGAAAAAATTTATTGCTGACATATTAGTTTCAAATGGATCCCCTGCCAGATGAAACACATGGAACATACCAACACATGTTTTTGAAGAGGTTGTACTTCCACCTCATGGAAAGAGACCTCCGTGAAGGCCAAAAAATAAAAAACATACACAACTGAGAGAAGATGGATTCAAGAAGGCGAAAATTACATGCAACAACTGTGGACAACAAGATCACAACAGAAAGACTTGCAAAAATGTTAGGCCTTATGATCAAGAATAAGAATAAGCAATAAAATTTGTTTTAGCATTTTGTTTTAGAAGCTCATTGGTTTACTATACGAATTTAGATCATGTCTGTTTATATGGTTGATTCCCTTAGTTCCGTAATCTCGTGTTATTCAGTTTAGTGGAATGCTTTCTTAGTTGTGCAATCTCGTGTTATTCAATTTAGTCGAATGTTTCATGTTTATAGTTAGATATGCTATGATATAGTTGAAATGATATTCGATAAAATGCAACTTAGTAATTGTTTAAAATTCCCATTGAATGTTTAGTTGGAATTGCATCTCTTATTTTAACTATTGATTACCTCAATGCTTAGTTTACTTATTGTTGTTGAATCTTAGATGTTTATATGATGATTCTTGTTACTGCTAAGTGTTAATTGCTTGTTTATTGATATACAGTAGCTCATTTTGTTTTATTTTCTCATAAGTAATATCTTAATTTGGGCAAGCAGTGACTTTGAGTTGCATTTTGGCTTTAAAATACTTAAATCACTTTCATTTCAATTTAGAAACTCAAGTTCCATAATCTCATCTAGAAAATTCTCTAAAAATGGGCATGATTTTGGGAAAAATCTCTGTTGAAACACCCAAATACGAATTGGTATAATCTACACTTGATTACGAGATCCGTAAATACCCAAATACGAAAAAAAGAAACATCTTTCGTGCAAGCAAGTACCATCGCATGCTAGCACACATTTGCTCAATAAAAGCTAAGCAATCAGAAAGTTAAGAAAAAGTATTGTACATCTCATTACTATGTCCAACAAATATGACAATAAAAGCTACATTGAACTATATTACACTAACATCCATTCACCTTATAATAAACCAATTTCTATGCTCACATAATCTTATATACAAACCAAATCACCCACTTTCAGAGGATTGCTTTGCCATTGGGAACATCCTCAACCAGTCTTTGGCTTGTGCTTTTCAATTCAGCCTTATAAGGGTTTGGGGAATATACCAGTAGGGGAGAGAAAAAGAGGGGGGGATTCATCGACAGAGACCACAAACAAAAGTCAAAAGATCAAAAGGGTGTTAACATGACATCTATATCATATAGCTCAAGTCACATACGATCGGCAAATACCTAAATACGAATTGATGCAATCTACACCATATAGTTTTCATAGTCATACTAACTAATATTCTTTATCTATCCGGTCTTTCGTCTTCACTTTGAAGGTCACTCGCTTGCTTCCTTCTTGCATATTCCCATAATATAGCTCCAAATCTCTTTCAGAGAATGTCTGCCTTTACTTGTTGATTTAGAATATGTTGGCTATTACTTACAAACTCTGCAAATGCAGCAACGAAAACTCCACAATCCCTAAAAAATTCAATATAACATTATTATCAAAATATCTACTTAATGCAAAAAAGAATACCTGTTTGATAATACTTACAATGAGTGATCTTGTTGTCTGGGAACACCTTTAGTTATCAAAGTAAGGTAGTAATCAGTTGAATTAAAGATGAATAAAACCAATGACCACTTCTGGTTCCAAATCCAGACCCAGAACTTATCAACTTCAACACAAGCAGCCTAAACAATGAGCTAGTTGTCATATACTTAAAGCTCTATTTTCTATCAAAAAACCAACTTCCAAAGCAACTTAAACCTACATTTCCACTTTATCCATTGGAACAAAATATTCGAGTACAGGAGAAAAGATCAGATAGAACATGGAACAATGTTATTCTAAATATATGATGTGTCCTCTCATTTACACATCTTTTCCATCTGTTTTCCAAATTAACACGAACAAGTGTTACCAGCTATTTGACAAGCTCCCACTAATTCTAGACAAAACAATGGACAAAGAGAAGATATTTGCAATTAAGTAAAACAAAAATGTTTGGTCAACTACCCAAAAAAATAAATTACGCATCCACCTTCACACTAATGAACTTCATGCCCAGGATGTGACCATCAAAACAAAATAGGGACAAACCATCATTACTCACAAACCAGTTTTGAGTAGATCCTGATTCATGGAAAGAAGGACAAAGACAAAGAAAAATCATGCATAGTTAATAAAAAACTACTAAAAATAAACCCCCCACCCCACCCCACCCCCAAAGAAATATATGTTCAAATATAACCTAAAGAATGCAAATGATTCTGCTCACCCGATACTTGTGAGATTCCCAAACTAAAATTGGGACCGTCATTTACTTCATCCGTAGCAGTAGGAGATGAAACTTGACCTCTCATTCGACTTCTTCTATAAATTTTCTGATTCGAAGTACCAACATCACTAAATATCTGTGGACTTCTTCTAGGCGATTTTCGTTACCTTCTTCCATTAGAATTCTGTGCTGAAAAATGGGGAAGAAAGAACAACAAAGCCCTAAAATTTTCGGATAGAAGAGTAGAAAGAAAAGAGAGAGAGGATATGAGCGAATGGGCAACACTTTTTTGCTTAGTTTAAAAATTACATGAAAAGGAACAAATTTGTTTTAAGTAAGTATTGCTAAAAGTTGACAAAAATGCTAATAAATTAAAAGTATACTTAAAAGTGGTAATTATTAAATAAAAGACCTTCACTTATGTAATTTTTCCATAAAGGAATTAATGAGGTCCATTATATTCCCCAAATCATTTATTAATTTTATTTAAATTATACGCCTATATATTAATATAAAGATATGGTAAAATATACACTTTGTTTATTATTTTTTAAAAGAAATACAACGAACAGGTAAAAGTGAATTGAAGGACTAGAAACAAACATCATAGATAAGTAGAATTCAAGAGCTGAATATCTTAATGCAGGTATATAGCATTGAAGATCGAACTTCGTAAATGAACGTAATTGTCATACTATGTCTTATGAGGTTTTGTTGATACGATATCTTTTGTTATAAATATAAAAAAGAAGACAAAATCACAGATCAAGAGACATAAATAAAAGAAAAAAGGATGTGAAGCCAATGTAGTTATTGTTGGGTTTTAAAGGTGTGAACAGGAAATGAAGGGCTGTGACTCTCCTGAAGAGTTGTGACTATGTCGAAAGGTTGTGTCCTTTCTAAATGGACCTTTTTGAAAGGTTGTCTTCTTTCCAAAGGGTTGTGACCTTTACCCTTTGTTGGCTATAAATAAAGAGGTTTTCTCGCATTTTTCTGCATTTAATTCTTCCCTTCTTTTGCATACATTTCTTACAAAACAAAATCGATCGATCGTGTCTCTGTGTGTGATTCGTTGCCGTCATTTTGAGTTCGTTGAAACTATCAAAGTTTGAGGTACCGCTACTTCTTTAATAGTTAATCCGTTTTATCTTGAGAGGAATTAATTTGTAACCTCGGGTACTTGAGGGGATTAAATTTCTTAAGGAGATACAGTGGGTTCTGTGGACTCGAATAGTTCTTTATGTTTTTCTTTTCATCTTTAATTATTTCTGATTTGCTAATCTGAATACAAGAGTTAACAAGCTTAAGAAATTTAATGTTGGTATTTTCTGTGGTAAGGAAATTACCTCTATTTTCTGTGTTCTATTAATTGGGGAAAGAAAAAGAAGAAAAAGAGAATTATTTATCATATTATAAAAGAGATTTGGGATGAATTAATACTACTTTAATATGTTCGAGTATATTTTTTGTAGTACGTTTTCCTTGGATGGATAAGATTATTTTTATTTTCTTCCCAAGTGCATTCAAGCATTGCACTCCTTCAGTTTTCTTTTCAAAGAGAAAAGTTATTTTGTGCATAAAAGCTAAGATGAACACTTTAATTTTTTCCTTATATTCTTGATTTTATATAACTATGAGAAGAAGTAAATGAACAAATGTTGTCTCCTAACAATATTTGAACATGAGTTTAGTTTCTTGTTGAAATTAAATGTCTTCTTGAGGAAAATAGGAATATGATGGAAACTGAGAAAAGAAAAAAAAATAGCAAGAAAAGTGACTTGCATGGAATTATTGCTGACAGATAGAATATGATTCAATGAGAGTAAAAATCAAGTTCTATCTTTATTTCCCTTGATTATTATTTTCTTTTTCTATCCTTTATAAGTTATGAAATTTATTTCATAAATGTTAGGATAAGTGGTCATTATGTGATGATCTCAGAATATATCTTTATCATTATTAATATGTATTCTGTTTAGAGGAGGAAAAATAAAACTTTTGTAGTTTTCTACTCCATGTAAAATTTGATTGTGTTTGACTTTTGGCGATTTTTTTTTACTCCTTTGGTTTGAAGAATATAAGAACTTCACGAACAAATCAGATTGTGCTTTGGTTTGAAGAATATAGAAACTTCACCAATTTGTTAAATGCTCAGTTTGAATGAATATTCTGACTTGAAGAATACAAAATCTTCGGCAGGGATATTAAGGCTAAATGATTGAAAAAGATAAAATCTTCATCGTTTGCTCGAAATAGTGTTGTATTTGAAGTTTCTGGAGATTAAAACCTTTTTGGTTTACTACTCTGTCTGAATGTGAAACTGATTCGAAGAATTTTAAAACTTCATCAGAATTCAAGGTTCATTCGGGTAACGATTAGAAGAATATAAAAACTTCATCATTAAACTAGAAACAAGTTATATAAAGATTGAATCTTTATTGTTAGTATTCTAAATACTAAGCGGTTTGTCAAGTTGTGACAAAACGGAAAAAAAAACACTAGTGACATAAAATTAGTAATTTTTGTGCCTGCAATGGGTGTTAATATGGATTAAATCTCCAAAAGAAGGCTTCTGTTGCCAATGTGTAAGCATGGGAAAAAAATATGTGGAAAATAATTTCAAATACTTGAAATATATTTTTGAGAACATATTTAAAATGTGGGGGGCTCTTTACTTGTGATAAAGACAAAATTAGACTTACTATCTAATTTAAATTTGAAAGTACAAGATATGAAATTTAATGACATTCTTGTATTATGTTAGACCCACAAAATTCTTGGAGTATATTTGATATTGTGGACGTTGAGTCTCTCTTTACTAGTATATGATATGACTAGTATAAAACCACAATATTATATTACTCGTTCAAAAGAATTGTATTCTTTGATGAAAAAGTCTCACTTAAAATATTGTGATTTTTCATGAAAAGATATGTCTATTAAAATTAAAAAAATAAAATAGTATAGACATGAACATTGGTGAAAAGTGATATGTTTTGTTTGTGTTGTGAAACAAACATTTGGGTCATATTGCCCTTATTGGACCGATGAGACTATGATCATGGGTAATTCTATAACAAATTGAATGTTATGGAAAGGTCCTTCTGAAAAGGACATATGACAAGGTGTTGACTCTAAAACAATGTTTTTGTTTGAGAAAGTTATAAAACAAAGTAAAAAACAAAATATTTGTGGGAAAAGGTTACCTCACAGAAGGTCTTTTCAAACTTAATATTTTTGTTTGTTCTTACTTGCTTGAATCAAATTGTTTGTGACATAAATGTTTGGGACATGTCAATTACAAAACATTGCAAAAACTTATCAACTTAGAAGTTTTGCCTAACTTCTAGTGCAATGAATCAAAATGTCAAGTATGTGTTGTTGAAAGGAAGTTTAATACCTTAGAATTGATTTACACTGACATTTGTGATATGAAGTCAACACCATCTCGTGGTGGGAAAAAATGTTTCATAAACTTTATTGACACTTGCACTAGATATTGTTATGTTTATATGCTGAATGGTAAGGATGAAGCAATAGAAACATATTGGCAATATAAAACTGAAGTTGAAAATCAGTTGGATAAAAAGATTGTCATGATTAGAAGTGGTAGATGTGGAGAATATGAATCTTCTTTTGCATAAATATATTTGAAAAATGGAATCATCCATCAAATTACTGCACATTCTCACCTCAATCTAATGAAATTGTTGACAAGAAAAAACCAAACTTTGAAGGAAATGTTGAATGTCTTATTTATAAGTTCAGGTTTATCACAAAATTTGTGGGGGGTGCTATCATTATAGCAAAAGAGAACAAAAAAAAAATTGTTTGTTCAGAAAGAGAGAAACAAAAAGTTTTGTTTGTTAGTAAAGGGAGTAACAAATAAAAAAAAAACTTTTGTTTGTTAAGAAAGGGAGCAACAAAAAGTTGTGTTTGTTCAGGCTTTGTTGTATCCTGATAGAGAATTGTTTGTCGTCCCTTAAAGTTTATACAAACAATAACTCTTGAAAGATAGTGATCAAACAATTTCCAATACAATCTATTTCATATGAGAAATGGAAATGAGGGAACTATTCCCAAACGGGTCAAAGTAGGACCTAAGACTTTGGATGGTATGTTCACTGGATATGCTACAAATAGTAAAGCATGTCGATTTATGGTTCATAAGTCTGAACTGTAGGATAGTCAAGTGAAGGTTCTAAACGACCTTGGAAAGCCAAAGGAGAATGTACTTAATAAAGAGATTCGGAGGCGTAGTAAATGTCAATGGACAAATTACTTCCTACGAGTTTGATTTTGTAACATTTCTTCTTGAAAATGAGTCTCATATATTCTAAAAGTTATGCCCTTTGTGGACTCATTCTCTTTGAGAAAAGGTTGTCAATAGTAAGATAGATTCAATCTTGAGCAACCATACTTGAGAGTTGATTGATCTTTCTCCAGGAAATAAACTTTTGGATTCAAAGTGGATCTACAAAAGGAAAAGAAAGTTGATGAAACTATTGACAAATACAAAGACAGACTTGTTGTTATAGGCTTTAGACAATAAGAAAGCCTTGTTTGACAGATAATAGCACTAACTAAGATTACATCAATTCAGATGTTAATTGCGCTAGTTGCGAAATATTGTCTTCAAATTCGTCAAAATAGATGTGAAAATATTTTTTTTAAATGAAAAATTGGAGGAAGAAATTTACATGGAACAATCCAAGGGCTTGGTGGTTCTAGTAAAGAAAAGAACGTCTATAAACTTGTTAAGTCACTCTGTGGACTAAAAACAAGCGCCCAAATAATGACATGCGAAGTTTGACAAAACTATGTTGGCAAATGAATTTAAAATTAATGAATGTGATAAATGTTTTTACATTAAAGACACTCCAAATCACAAGGTCATTATTTGTTCTTATGTTGATGACATGTTGATCATCAAAAGAGACATTTCTGACATAAATGCTACTAAGCATATGCTAGAAAGTAACTTCGATATGAAAGACATTGAAGTTACTGATGTGATTGAAAATGTACTTGACAAGTTCAAGCATTTGAATTTCAATATTGTCGAGACTCCAATAAATGTGAGATTTCATTCAAAAGAATGAAGGCAAAAGTGACTCACAATTGGATTGTGCTAGAGTATTGAGAAGTATGATATATATCATGAAGTGTACGCGATCAAATATAGCATATGCTATTAATAAACTAAGTCGGTTCACGAGTAATCTCAATCAAACTCATTGGATGACAATGAAAAGAGTTTTGGAGTATTTAAAACATACTTAAAAAATTATTGATTTGCATTATAACTAATATTCAACAGTATTGGAAGAATATAGTGATGCAAATCGAATCACCAGGTCAAATGAAGTAAAATCCACTAGTGGATATGTATTTACTCTTGGTGGAGAAGCAGTCTCTTGGAAATCTTCCAAATAGAGATGTATCGCTCGCTTTACTATGAAATCTAAGTTTATCACTCTAGATTATAAGGCCGGTAAAGAAGTTGAATGAATCCAAAATTTCTCAAAAGATTTTTGGCCCAAACCTTTTAGCTCCAGTATACATACATTGTGAGAGTTGCATAGGTAGGGCATGTAGCATGATGTATAACGGAAAGTCTCGTCATATATGACATAGACATAATATCGTTAGAGAACTACTCTCTAGTGGAATTATCATAATTGACTATGTAAAGTCAAATGATAATGTGTCGGATCCACTTATAAAAGGCCTAACTAGAGAGGGAGTTGATAGATTATCACAGGGAATGGGACTATGGACGAGAACAAGTCATTGTGGCGGTAACTCTACCTAGAAGATTGGAGATCCCAAGATCTAGGTTCAAGGAGATCAAACAAAGTCATTGATGATGGTTCAACATTGTCAAAATATTTTTTATGGTCTATTCTCATGATAAGACAATGTTCAGTAACAAGGATAAAGGCATTAGGACTTTTTAATGATTTCTAAGTTTGATACAGGGTATATCAAATGGTGTATCTAAGGGATAACACATTTAGAAATCACCTATGTAAGTGTTAAGTGTAAGTCGCTTCAAGGAGAATCCGGTAAGGCCAGTTCTCTACGCACTTATAAACCGAGACGTGTTCATGGCTGAAACGAACTAAAGAATGAGAACCAAAAAAGTTTAAGGGTTGATTGTGTGACTTATGTTTTCTAAGTATACACCAAAGCTCGACGGTTCAAAGATATCAAATTTACTGATTGACCGAGTATATCCGATATATGTTCACTATGAAAAGTTCAAAGGGAAACCCACTTATCCAGAGGCAATCAATCCTCAATTACGAATCACACAGTTTTTCATGCATATGTTTTAACAATAGCCATTCCCTATTCATGTGGGGGATTGTTGGGTTTTAAAGGTGTGAACAGGAAATGAAAGGTTGTGACTCTCCTGAAGAGTTGTGACTATGCCGAAGGGTTGTGTCCTTTCTAAAGGGACCTTTCTGAAAGGTTGTTTTCTTTCCAAGGGTTGTGACCTTTACCCTTTGTTGGCTATAAATAGAGAGGTTTTCTCTCATTTTTCTGCATCTAATTCTTCCCTTCTTTTGCATACATTTCTTACAAAACAAAATCGATCGATCGTGTCTGTGTGTGATTCGTTGTTGTCATTTTGAGTTCGTTGAAATTATCGAAGTTTGAGGTACTGCTACTTCTTTAATGGTTAATCCGTTTTATCTTGGGAGGAATTAATTTGTAACCTCGGGTACTTGAGGGGGATTAAATTTCTTAAGGACACACAGTGGGTTTTGTGGACTCGGATAGTTCTTTGTGTTTTTCTTTTCATCTTTTATTATTTCTGGTTTGCTAATCTGAATACAAGAGTTAACAGTTATATGTTGATGAAAAAATTGTCTAGACTATATAACAAGCATTATAAATGAGATAAATGCATATTCCTCATGATTTTATGCTAGTTAATTAAGGTAGCTTCCTTTCAATTATTTGTGTGCCAACCAGTAAAGTGAAGACGTTAAATTATTTAGTGTTTTTGTCTATATCGATCGTTACCTAACTTGTAAAATTAAATTCCTTCTCTTTGTATAGCTTAAGTTTCATTCGTCGAGAATAATTATGGACACACCATAAACATTATAACAAAAAAAACACATGTTTTTCAAAGGAAGGTTACTTACCAAATTGAATGTTCGGAATTAAAACTTTAAAATGAAGATCATCATTCTTTTAAGATCTATCATATCAAATCATCGGGAACATAAAAAAAGTATATTGAATTCATGAGAGCCGATAAAATTCTCTGTCTTGTGGGCGGTGGCGGAACTAAAATTTTTAATAAGGGGGTTCAATATATGAAGAACTAAACACATGAACTAATCGAAAAAGGTTCAACATCAATTATATATAAATAAAAAAATAATTTTAATTATGTATAAATAGTAATATTTTTCATCGAAAGCCCCTGATAGAAGGCTGGCTCTGCCCCTGCTTGTGGGTACTTATATTCTAATTAAAATCAAGACTAAACGGCTCTCAACTTTTCTAGTTAACCATGGGACATCAGAAAAGAAACCCTCTAACCAAAACCCACATATAGTTGTATATGTTTATGTAATTTTAATTTAGCCCATCAATAAATTAGAAATTACATTCGGATATCCATATATTGAAACTCAAGAGGGAGCAATTGAAATCTTTTCATGAACTAACAATCAGTTGTTACTATGCCCTAGTTGACTTACATGCTAGTTAGTTAAATATGAAAAATATAATAAATAAAAGATAAAAGAATAGACAATTTTTTTTTATAGTAGTTCCAATCATCGATGTGGTGTCTCGTTCAATTCCCTTGGATTATAAGTATTTCCTTCATAGCTTTGAATAAATTTGATTATACAACTTGTGTTGATATCTCCCGATTTGAATAGATCCAAATTTCTTTTTATTGTATTAAACTATGAGATAAGGGTCAAAAACATATCTAAATTATCTCTTTTTTTTAGTTTCATACATAAACTATATATGTTTGAGAAACACACTTCTCTCTTTTATTACACTATCATCATGGTGTGTGTAATACAATCTCTCTACTCATATATATATGAAAAGTATTTTTTACTTGCCGTAAGACTTTTTTTAAAAATAAATTTTTTATTTTTGTTATATTCGGTACGTAAATAGAAAAAAATATTTTCCTATATACACATCTAACACAAAACAAGAAAAATGAAAAAAACACCGGAAAATGACCTAAAATATCCTCGAAGTATTGGAAATGGTACAAAAATGTCCTCCATCCACCTATTGGCTCCAAAATACCCTTGTCATCCTCCTTTGGGTCCAAAATTGACCACTTATTTAACGGTTTTAAATTTTAACTATTTACATATATTTTTTTAAATACGTGGCGCTCAACTATTGATTATAATTTAATATATTAATATAATTTATAAACCCACCCATTACTAATTAAATCTGCTCCAAACCCGACCCAATTAATAAAGGATAAACTACTTTATTAGACATACATTACTATCATATATTATCTCTACTTTCAAACAATTACATATAGTACCACTTTCAATAATTTATACCATATATTATTGAAGATACAATTTGATACTCACATCCCTTAAAATTAGGATTGATTACTTATCCTTACATTTAAACTTCACAATTAACATTTTAATAACAATTAAATATATTTCTCTTTCAACATCTCCTNTGCCCTTATTGGACCGATGAGACTATGATCATGGGTAATTCTATAACAAGTTGAATGTTATGGAAAGGTCCTTCTGAAAAAGACATCTGGTGAGGTGTTGACTCTAAAACAATGTCTGTATTTGAGAAGTTATAAAAAAAGTAAAGAACAAAATATTTGTGGGAAAAGGTTACTTCACAGAAGGTCTTTTCAAACTTAATATTTCTGTTTGTTCTTACTATGTTTGGGACATGTCAATTACAAAACCTTGCAAAAACTGATTAACTTAGAAGTTTTGCCTACCTGCTAGTGCAATGAATCAAAATGTCAAGTATGTGTTGTTGAAAGGAAGTTTAATACCTTATAATTGATTTACACTGACAATTGTGATATGAAGTCAACACCATCTTGTGGTGAGAAAAAGTGTTTCATAAATTCTATTGATAATTGCACTAGATATTGTTATGTATATATGCTGAATGGTAAGGATGAAACAATAGAAATATATTGGCAATATAAAACTGAAGTTGAAAATCAGTTGGATAAAAAAAATTGTCATGATTAGAAGTGGTAGATGTGGAGAATATGAATCTTCTTTTGTAGAAATATATTTGGAAAATGGAATCATCCATCAAATTGCTGCACATTCTCACCTCAATCTAATGAAATTGTTGACAGGAAAAAACCAAACTTTGAAGGAAATGTTGAATGTCCTATTTATAAGTTCAGGTTTACCACAAAATTTGTGGGGGGTGCTATCATTATAGCAAAAGAGAACAACAAAAAAATTTGTTTGTTGAGAAAGAGAGAAACAAAAAGTTTTGTTTGTTAGTAAAGGGAGTAACAAATAAATAAAAAAAAAACTTTTGTTTGTTAAGAAAGGGAGCAACAAAAAGTTGTGTTTGTTCAGACTTTGTTATATCCTGATAGAGAATTGTTTGTCGTCCCTTAAAGTTTATACAAGCAATAACTCTTGAAAGATAATGATCAAACAATTTCCAATATAGTCTATTTCATATGAGAAATGGAAATGAGGGAACTATTCCCAAACGGGTCAAAGTAGGACCTAAGACTTTGGATTGTATGTTCATTGGATATGCTACAAATAGTAAAGCATGTCGATTTATGGTTCATAAGTCCGAACCGTAGGATAGTCAAGTGAAGGTTCTAAACGACCTTGGAAAGAACCAAAGGAGAGTGTACTTAATAAAGAGATTCGGAGGCGTAGTAAATGTCAATGGACAAATTACTTTCTACGAGTTTAATTTTTTAACATTTCTTCTTGAAAATGAGTCTCATATATTCTAAAAGTTATGCCTTTTGTGGATTCATTCTCTTTGAGAAAAGGTTGTCAATAGTAAGATAGATTCAATCTTGAGCAACCATACTTGAGAGTTGATTGATCTTCCTCCAGGAAATAAACTTTTGGATTCAAAGTGGATCTACAAAAGGAAAAGAAAGTTGATGAAACTATTGACAAATACAAAGACAGACTTGTTGTCATAGGCTTTAGACAATAAGAAAGCCTTGTTTGACAGATAATAGCACTAACTAGGATTACATCAATTCATATGTTAATTGCGCTAGTTGCGAAATATTGCCTTCAAATTCGTCAAAATGGATGTGAAAATATTTTTTTTTAAATGAAAAATTAGAGGAAGAAATTTACATGGAACAGTCCAAGGGCTTTGTGGTTCTGGTAAAGAAAAGAAAGTCTGTAAACTTGTTAAGTCACTCTGTGGACTAAAAACAAGCGCCCAAATAATGACATGCGAAGTTTGACCAAACTATATTGACAAATAAATTTAAAATTAATGAATGTGATAAATGTTTTTACATTAAAGACACTCCAAATCACAAGGTCATTATTTGTTTTTATGTTGATGACATGTTGATCATCAAAAGAGACATTTCTGACATAAATGCTACTAAGAATATGCTAGAAAGTAACTTCGATATGAAAGACATTGAAGTTACTGATGTGATTGAAAATGTACTTGACAAGTTCAAGCATTTGAATTTCAATATTGTCAAGACTCCAATAAATGTGCGATTTGTACTTCAAAAGAATGAAGGCAAAAGTGACTCACAATTGGATTGTGCTAGAGTATTGAGAAGTATGATATATATATATCATGAAGTGTACGCGATCAAATATAACATATGCTATTAATAAACTAAGTCGGTTCACGAGTAATCTCAATCAAACTCATTGGATGACAATGAAAAGAGTTTTGGAGTATGTAAAACATACTTAAAAAATTATTGCTTTGCATCATAACTAATATTCAACAGTATTGGAAGATAGTGATGCAAATTGAATCACCAGGTCAAATGAAGTAAAATTCATGAGTGGATATGTATTTACTCTTAGTGGAGGAGCAGTCTCTTGGAAATCTTCCAAATAGAGATGTATCACTTGCTCTACTATGAAATCTGAGTTTATCACTCTAGATTATAAGGCCAATAAAGAAGTTGAGTGACTCCAAAATTTCTCAAAAGATTTTTGGCCCAAACCTTTTAGCTCCAGTATGCATACACTGTGAGAGTTAATTTGCAATAGGTAGGGCATAGAGCATGATGTATAACGGAAAGTCTCGTCATATATGACGTAGACATAATATCGTTAGAGAACTACTCTCTAGTGGAATTATCATAATTGACTATGTAAAGTCAAATGCTAATGTGTCGGATCCACTTATAAAAGGCCTAACTAGAGAGAGAGTTGATAGATTATCAAAGGGAATGAGACTATGGACGAGAACAAGTCATTGTGGAGGTAACTCTACTTAGAAGACTGGAGATCCCAAGATCTAGGTTCAAGGAGATCAAACAAAGTCATTGATGACGGTTCAACATTGTCAAAATATTTTTTATGGTCCATTCTCATGATAAGACAAAGTTTAGTAACAAGGATAAAGGCATTAGGAATTTTTAATGATTTCTAAGTTTGATACAGGGTATATCAAATGGTGTATCTAAGGGATAACACATTTAGAAATCACCTATGTAAGTGTGAAGTGTAAGCCGCTTCAAGGAGAATCCGGTAAGGCCAGTTTTCTACGCACTTATAAACCGAGACGTGTTCATGGCTGAAAAGAACAAAAGAATGAGAACCAAAAACAGTTCAAGGGTTGATTGTGTGACTTATGTTGTCTTGGTATACACCAAAGCTCGACGATTCAAAGATATCAAATCTACCGATTGACTGAGTATATTCGATATATGTTCACTATGGAAAGTTCAAAGAGAAACCCACTTATCCAGAGGCAATCAATCCTTAATTCCGAATCACACAGTTTTTCATGCATATGTTTTAACAATAGCCATTCCCTATTCATGTGGGGGATTGTTGGGTTTTAAAGGTGTGAACATGAAATGAAGGGTTGTGACTCTCCTGAAGAGTTGTGACTATGCCGAAGGGTTGTGTCCTTTCTAAGGGACCTTTCTGAAAGATTGTCTTTTTCCCAAAGGGTTGTGACCTTTACCCTTTGTTGGCTACAAATAGAGAGGTTTTCTCTCATTTTTCTGCATCTAATTCTTCCCTTCTTTTGCATACATTTCTTACAACCAAAATCGATCGATCATGTCTGTGTGTGTGATTTGTTGTTGTTATTTTGAGTTCGTTGAAATTATCGAAGTTTGAGGTACCGCTACTTCTTTAGTGGTTAATCCGTTTTATCTTGGGAGGAATTAATCTGTAATCTCAGGTACTTGAGGGGATTAAATTTCTTAAGGACACACAGTGGGTTCTGTGGACTCGGATAGTTCTTTGTGTTTTTCTTTTCATCTTTTATTATTTCTGGTTTGCTAATTTGAATACAAGAGTTAACAGTTATATGTAGATGAAAAAATTGTCTAGACTATATAACAAGCATTATAAATGAGATAAATGCAAATTCCTCATGATTTTATGCTAGTTAATTAAGGTAGCTTCCTTTCAATTATTTGTGTGCCAACCAGTAAAGTGAAGACGTTAAATTATTTAGTGTTTTTGTCTATATCGATCGTTACCTAACTTGTAAAATTAAATTCCTTCTCTTTGTATAGCTTAAGTTTCATTCATCGAGAATAATTATGGACACACCATAAACATTGTAACAAAAAAAACACATGTTTTTCAAAGGAAGGTTACTTACCAAATTGAATGTTCGGAATTAAAACTTTAAAATGAAGATCATCATTCTTTTAAGATCTATCATATCAAATCATCGGGAACATAAAAGTATATTGAATTCATGAGAGCCGATAAAATTCTGTCTTGTGAGCGGTGGTGGAACTAGAATTTTTAATAAGGGGTTCAATATATGAAGAACTAAACACATGAACTAATCGAAAAAGGTTCAACATCAATTATATATAAATAAAAAAATAATTTTAATCATGTATAAATAGTAATATTTTTCACCGAAAGTCCCTGATAGAAGGCTGGCTTTGCCCCTGCTTGTGGGTACTTATATTCTAATTAAAATCAAGACTAAACGGCTCTCAACTTTTCTAGTTAACCATGGGACATCAGAAAAGAAACCCTCTAACCAAAACCCACATATAGTTGTATATGTTTATGTAATTTTAATTTAGCCCATCAATAAATTAGAAATTACATTCGGATATCCATATATTGAAACTCAAGAGGGAGCAATTGAAACTTTTCATGAACTAACAATCAGTTGTTACTATGCCCTAGTTGACTTACATGCTAGTTAATTAGTTAAATATGAAAAATATAATAAATAAAAGATAAAAGAATAGACAAATTTTTTATAGTAGTTCCAATCATCGATGTGGTGTCTCGTTCAATTCCCTTGGATTATAAGTATTTCCTTCATAGCTTTGAATAAGTTTGATTATTCAACTTGTGTTGATATCTCCCGATTTGAATAGATCCAAATTTCTTTTTATTGTATTAAACTATGAGATAAGGGTCAAAAACATATCTAAATTATCTCTTTTTTTTAGTTTCATACATAAACTATATATGTTTGAGAAACACACTTCTCTCTTTTATTACACTATCATCATGGTGTGTGTAATACAATCTCTCTACTCATATATATATATATATGAAAAGTATTTTTTTACTTGCCGTAAGACTTTTTTTAAAAATAAATTTTTTATTTTTGTTATATTCGGTACAAATATTTTCCTATATACACATCTAACACAAAACAAGAAAAATGAAAAAAACACCGGAAAATGACCTAAAATATCCTCGAAGTATTGGAAATGGTACAAAAATGTCCTCCATCCACCTATTGGCTCCAAAATACCCTTGTCATCCTCCTTTGGGTCCAAAATTGACCACTTATTTAACGGTTTTAAATTTTAACTATTTACATATATTTTTTTAAATACGTGGCGCTCAACTATTGATTATAATTTAATATATTAATATAATTTATAAACCCACCCATTACTAATTAAATCTGCTCCAAACCCGACCCAATTAATAAAGGATAAACTACTTTATTAGACATACATTACTATCATATATTATCTCTACTTTCAAACAATTACATATAGTACCACTTTCAATAATTTATACCATATATTATTGAAGATACAATTTGATACTCACATCCCTTAAAATTAGGATTGATTACTTATCCTTACATTTAAACTTCACAATTAACATTTTAATAACAATTAAATATATTTCTCTTTCAACATCTCCTCCAATCTCCAACCCTAATCTCCCCCCGCCCACCTCCCACTTATTAACGAGTATCAACTGCCGCAAACAACCTGATTCAATGCAAATAATGTAATAGCTTTCGAAAATTATATTTTATTGTATAGAGGATGCTACAATATAATGGCAATTAGTGTTATTTGCAAGTAGTTTGTTTGTGCCTTTTTGCTGCCAAATTAGTCACAATTTTTTTTCTAACAATTTCACTCTTTAGTTGACTCAAATTTCATCTCTAACGATTTGAGGGCCTTCTTCTTCAAAATTTTATTAGTCGGAGGGACGAAAAAGTGAAATTTGCAATGGCTCTGCCGGAGGTCCGTCAGATCTAGGCAAAGCAAGCAACATCGACAAATCAAAAGGTGAGAGCAAACACCGCCGCAATGAGATGTTCTGACCAACTATGAACGTAATTAAGATGAAAGAATTACGCTAATCTTTAATTAACAGAACAAATACACCATTAAGTACATATCAAGTGCAACAATGTTGGATACACATTAGGTGTACATGTTTCTAATTAAGAGTTCGTGTATCTGAGTTAAGATTATATGTATCTATGAGAAAAAAGAATGAAGAATTTTGAATTTTTTTACTTTTGTTCTTGATTTAATGATATGACAGATACTGATCTACCGTCGTGATTTGTTCCTAAATTCGTGTGTTTCAATTACATTTCATATTTAGAACACATAATTATATGTATATGCATACTATGTATCCAAGATACATGTTTTGAATATAATGTATGAAATTGACACTTGATACATCAAATTAATACTAGATACATATAAAAGATGCATGAAATTAAAATTAGATCATATAAATAGATACATGAAATTAATATTAGATCATATAAATAGATACATGAAATTAATACTNTGTTTCAGTTACATTTCATATTTAGCACACATAATTATATGTATATGCATACTATGCATCCAAGATACATGTTTTGAATATAATGTATGAAATTGACACTTGATACATCAAATTAATACTAGATACATATAAAAGATGCATGAAATTAAAATTAGATCATATAAATAGATACATGAAATTAATATTAGATCATATAAATAGATACATGAAATTAATATTAGATCATATAAATAGATACATGAAATTAATACTAGACATATATAACAAATACATGAAATTAATACTAGATACTTCTATGATACATATGAATGTACTTGTATGATACTTATGTATCTAAGTATTTGGTTTGTTGTATACATCATATATTTATAATAGATACATTAAATTAATAAATTTATTATTTTAAGAGTAATAATATGAAATTAATCAAATCACATGATCAAGATATACATATTTTTGTCTTTTCTTAGTAATATTAATGAATTTATTATTTCAAATAATAATAAAATGAAATTAATTAAATATAGATACTTCCTTGATTTCCGCCTCATATTAAGGGATTTGATTAATTTAAATTTGAAAATTTAATTGTCTATTCGATAGATACATCTATCTCACAGATTCAAACTCATGTATCCTAAGCATGAAATATGGTAGATGAAGTAATATTTGAAACTATAGGAAATCTTAGTAATTAGGACCTAAACTTGTGGGATTTATGTAGTTTGCACATTAATAAATCCGCCCCAAATCCACCTATTAAACAAAACCATGAACCCTTCCTTTCCAACGTTGTCTTCTTCTCAATCAATTTCTCCTAGGTTTACAAGATTAAAAGGGAATAATTCTTTACTTAAAATTTATTTGTTTTCAAAATTAAAATTCGAATCTCTTTTATTTTTAATGTGTCGCAAAGTCACCTAGAATTCCCCTCTAAATTGAAGACATCATCATGATTTCACTATTCTAACTTTCTAAGTTCATGAATCTCATGATATTATTAAGGAAGAAAGATAACTTTACTTTGGAAAGGAAGGCTTCTGGGTTTTGTTTAATAGGTGGATTTGGGGCGGATTTATTAATTGGATCGGGTTTGGAGTGGGTTTAATTAGTAATGGGTGGGTAATTGGCGGGTTTATAAATTAAATTAATATATTAAATTGTAATCAATAGTTGAGCGCCACATATTTAAAAAATATATATTTAAATAGTTAAAATTTAAAATCGTTAAATAAGTGGTCAATATTGGATCCAAAGGTGGATGACAAGGGTATTTTGGAGCCAATAGGTGGATGAAGGGTAGTTTTGTACCATTTTCAATACTTCAAGGGTATTTTAGGCCCTTTTTCGAAAAAAAAAATTAGGAGTGGAGGGTGAGATGTGGTGAGTAGAATTTTATTTTATGTTTTCAACAAAAAATAATACCAATTTTTTTTAGGAAAGAATGGAGGAGGAAGTGAGGTTTGAATTTTAAAAAAATATTTTATAGGAGAATTTTAAAAAAATAAAAGGAAGGGGATTGTTGTTGGGGGGGGGGGGGGGNGTTTTGTACCATTTTCAATACTTCAAGGGTATTTTAGGCCCTTTTTCGAAAAAAAAATTAGGAGTGGAGGGTGAGGTGTGGTGAGTAGAATTTTATTTTATGTTTTCAACAAAAAATAATATCGATTTTTTTAGGAAAGAATGGAGGAGGAAGTGAGGTTTGAATTTTTTAAAAATATTTTATAGGAGAATTTTAAAAAATAAAAGGAAGGGGGATTGTTGGAGGGGGGGGAGGGGGGAGTGGGGAGGAGATGGTGGAGTGGGTGAGAAAATATTTTAATTTTTTTTAAGAAAATAATTATTTTTATATAAAAAATTAGAATAGTAATACTTTAGTCTTTAACTAATATCAATAGTTTATTTAATTTTTGTCAAGGTGAAATATTTTATCCATGTTAAATGCCATGTGTCAAGGTTTTTGTAAATAAAAGAGAGTGAATTACACACACTGAGGTGTGTCTCTCAAATTAATAAGTGATAATTTAGGTATGAAACTTACACTTCCAATAGTTTAGGTATGAAGTTCAAAAAAGGAAATAGATTAGGTGTGTTTTTGACACTTTTCTCTTAAATTATATTTATAAGTAATTTTTTTTTTAAAGGTCCTAAATAAACATAACGGAGTGTATGCAACTAAATTTTCGTTCCTAAAATACTACAAACATGAAAGGAAAATAGCAAGTTAACAAAAGTATTTATATTTGAATTTGTGCGAAGGATACAATCTTTATGAAATTTTTAAGAAAAGAGATGTAATCCCTTGATTCTTCTCTTGACGATTGTTCTTGATTTGATGAAATACTTGTGGCTCAACACTTGGAGCAAAGACTTAAAGACTTGCAGATCACTACTGAAGAAAAACGATTCTCTATGTATTTCTGTGTGCCCTACTGTCTTATGAAGACCCTTTTATATAAGCGTGAATTAGAATTTTAGAGGTATTTTGATCAAGTAGTTTAGAGGATCTTAGGCTTGAAGAATGTGAGTTGGACTCATCTTGTCAACTTAATGGACAGACCCAAATATAATTTAAATTTTATTTAAGCCATATAATTTTGACTTAAATATTAATCTAACTTTATTATCGGTAATTTAACTTGATTGATATATCATAAATTTAAGATTTGATTTGAATTTATCGATAAAACTTCATTGTCTACCCGGAGAGTAGCATACCAATAAGACTTATAAAAATCCAAGGACCGCTACACATAATGATTGAAAGCTACTAAGATGATTTTTTTTGTCTACATATAAACAAAAACATCATAAATCAAAATGAGAAAATGCAAATGCTAAAGATCCTAATGTGTAAGTGATTAATTTTTAATTAAATACGTGTCAACATGTAAAGTGAAGACACATCTCAATTATTTGTCTTCAAGTCAAGTCACTTAATAATTTCTAACAATTTCTTGTGTATTGTGTGTATAGCTCTACTTGCATTTTCTTTGGGAATTAATGATTAAAGGACCCACCCAAATTCATGATTAGGATAAAAGGATATCATATTGCTCTGACTAATTTTCAAAGTTAAATTAAATTATATTAATTCGATATTTTAAAATAAAAAATTTAGATATTCAAAAACTATACGAAAAATGCTATAAATTGTAATTTTTTCACATATCAATATGATGAAGAAATGCATCGTAAAATGTCAATCAAAGTTCTTATCGTTTGACTCTAAAAAAGAAAATCATAGCAACTAAAAATGAACGAAGGGAGTACCAAATTACGGCTCATTAAACTTGCTCATTTATTTTTTGTTCTAGTTTATTTTTATTTGTCTATATTTATTATTTTAAAATTATATTTTTATTTTCAATATATTAAGATTCTTTAAATTTTTTGTATTAATTACTTTTTTCTTAAATTAATTTGGAGGACTTAATATTAAACCCCAATTAATATAAATATTATTATAAAATATTTATTTCAATTATTATTTCTTAAAACACGTACAAAATTTAAAATAAGCAAATAAAAATATATATACAAATGAAATGACATCAGAAAAATCCATATATGTAATTATCAATCTGAACTGGTGGTACTATATATACTAGAAGATATGCTCTGTCAGCCAATTAAAGAATATATCTTATATGGTTACAAAGAGCATTCTAAATACATACTTCTTCCTAGAGGCGAATCAGCGTTAGGAGTTTAAAGTTTTATATTTTGAGATAAAAGAGATAAATATTGTAAAATATGCTTTCTTTAAAAAGAAAAAAAGAAATTATTATTGATAGTGGGGTTCAATAACCCATAATATGAGTGTGAAAAATATTTTCACCGCCCTTTTTTTACCACTAAGCTGTCAATCAATTTTGTTAGGGTGTTTACAAGTTAATATACATATATATTTATTTAATTTTCTAATACACATACAAGGTCTACGAAAAAGCTAGTGGATTCGTCCGAACTCATGAACCCCACCTAGCTTTGTCTCTGCTTCTTCCATATCGATTAATGTAAATATGTTTAACTTATGAGCTTGAAATTTAAGAACAAAATAATTTTATTAAAAAATATATATATTTTAAATTATTATTAAATGTAATAAGATATCGATTTAGAGAATTTGGAGTGTGATTTAGAAGTATTTTTTTAATATAGCTTTCCATAAAAGTGTTTTTGAGAAAAACAGTTTGTGTTTGTCTAATTCATTTGAAAAGTGTTTTTCATAAGCAAATTGTGTTTGATTAATCTTTTTTTTAAAAGTGTTTCGGAGAGTCAAATTGTGAAAAAAGAAAAATATCAATAACTTTTAATATTAAAATTATTTTATAGAGAGAAACTATTTTAAATATATATTTTATTTTTATTAAATTAAAATTTACATATTCAAATGTTCCATCAATATTATATACCTTTTTAGGGAGGGCTAAAATCTCTAATTGTTATTTTTTTCTTTTATCATAATCTTACAAAACTATTGTTGTTATCATTTCTTTTCTAATTCTACAAAATAATAAGTAAAATAATATCTAAAATATAAAATAATAATAATAATAAGATATAAACGTAAAATAAAATATAATATAATAATATATAAACGTAAAATAAAATATATAAAATTTATTATATCTAATTTCTCGGTTCGATTTGGTTATTTTTACGATTTATTTTAGTAAAATCAAAACCAAACCAACTATCGATTTTTTTAAAATCAGTTTGGTTCGGATTGCAGTTCGGTTTGATTTTTTTTACCATAATCATGAACAACTCTAGATTTGATAATTGATAAATTGAATCCTTTATTTATTTATTTTGTTCTACTCATGAATATACTGTCAATAAGTTTTATATTTTATTTTATGAAAATACTCTGAAGAAAGTTTTAATTTTATTAATATTTAGTGACATCCTCCCAAGGGGTTGCTACAATGGCTATGCCAAACTTTGAATAGAGGACAAATATTACTAGTTTCGAATAGTTAAAATAATCAAACTTTAAACCGAGGGCAAATATTATTAATTTCGAATAGTTAAAAGGTATTTTGTTACCTTTTTTCCTTTTTCCCTTTAATCAAATAGTGACACTACCATAAAGCCTCATGAAATTGGGGTTTCTATCTCTCATTTTCCACTCTTTATATTTGTATGATACTAATATAAAAATGACAGGACTTCGATTCTTAGCTAGAGTTAGCTATGTTGGGTTGTTGAAGTCTAGAACAACTAGAATTAGTTGGTTTAGTGGGCAATAGAGTAATTGCTTAGTTTTTCTTTATAGTATAGTTGCTACAGAAAGGGAGAAGAGATTAAAAGTTTAATTCCTAGGTTACAAGAGTTTGTAATCTGAAGATGTGCTTTGTTTTGAGTGAAATATAATGGAGTTTGGATTGAAATCATGTGAGACGGCTCATGGTTTTCTCCTCCCTTGATCAAAGGAATTTCCACGTAAAAATTCTTGTGTGTGTCTTACCATAAGCTATTTACTTTCTGTATTTATTTTTTGTCAAGAAACCTGATCTAGTGATTATTAATGGACGCATACATTCTATCAAGTTAGTTGGTAGCTGTGTGCCTTTTTGATGGGATAAAACAAATGAAAAAAAGCTATGCACCCAAGAATTCTCCCTATTCTCTTTAAAACTGCATGGAAGAATCTTAAAACAATACTAAAGTTTCTTTATGATTAAAAAGTGTTGCCAACATTTTTTGTGATACAACATTGGATTTCTTAAAGGAAAAACGCAGCTTCAACAGCTCTCCTTTTGGCATTTTTGTCAAAAAGTATACATTAGCCAATTGTCTTGCTAAATATCATCAACTAATAATGTGATTGATTAGAAATTAAGGGTATGTGTGTGGCACCCACGAAAGTATATTCTAGAAAATATTTGATCGTCAATTTCATTTAAAAATATATATTTTTAATGAAAAACAAGTTTAATTAGTGACATAGACTCATCGAGTAGTTTTCCAATTTGTTTATATAAATTCTTTTTACATCAAGGAATAACTCTTAAGCTAATAGAATATACCATAAAATTAAATTAGATATATAACTGAGAGTAGAAGTTCGGACGAGGAAGAGACAAAAGTTGATTCTTTTTTTTAAAAAATAAAAATAATTTGGGGTAGGAGAAGAAAAAATGATGGAGGGGATTCCAAGGTCATAAATCAGATCCTCACCACCAACAAAAGAAGAAATTTGAAAGTTTATATAACCGACCAACTGAGTTATTAAGATTTTCCTGAACATCAGTTGATTCTATTTCAGCAAGATAGAATGTTTAATGATTAATTAGCACAAGATCAAAGTGATTAAAGATGGAAAATAACTTCTAATTGTGTAGTCAACTTCGAAAGCGAAACTTGGGATAAAGAATGATAACGACATAAATTAAGTAAATTAAACCCATTAATTTCCAACAATGAAAAAAAGAGTGTAGAATAGTGTCTAATTGTGTGACCATCACGTTTCAATTTTGTTTATATATTCTCCCTTGGTATATACCATTTTAATTAATGTTTTAATTCCTTTCACACCACCCATTAAGATGAAAATAAATTATATGATATCATTTACAAATGTCTAAATTATTTGTACTTCATGAATGCTTAGTTTTAATGATTTAGATCTTAATTATTAAATTTATTTGTTTTTACTTTTTAGGTTGGAATCTTAAAGTCTGTTTGGATTGACTTATTTTAAGTGTATTTAAGTTAAAATATTTTTTAAGTACTTTGTATAAGTTTGAATAAAATAAAAAATGTTTTTAAGCCAAAAATAAGTTATAAATCATAAGTTTGGATTTTCTCACTTATGACTTATAAGCTACCACAAACTATAAGCCTATCCAAACATGCCCTTAATCATTTCGATTAATCTTAACTGTTAAGTTCATCTGTTTTCTTTATGTTTCAACTATTTAATTAGTCTGAATAATTTGAATGATTAAGATTTGTAATGAAATTTATAGGAATGTTGGAATCTTAACACTCCGTGACTCCACGTAGTTGAGGGGCTTGAGAGATGTTTGGATGTCTCATAAGTCAAAAAGGTGTGCAAAATTAAAAAAAAAAAAAGGTTAGGGGGTAATATGACCTTAGTTTAATTAAGGTGTGTCTTTGAGATTTCGATCATAGTCTAGAGGATACTTGTACTTTATTTTTAAAGTTAAAGCAATAAATAAAATAAAACAAAACAAGTAATAGATAGCAATGGGATGTGAATCGAGATCCTCAACCGCTCTTATATCAGGTTAAATATCATATTAAAGTGTGTAACAATTTTATTTAAGCGGTAGATATGTCACATATGAAGGCTTTAATTTGAATGATTTTGTTTTCAACAAAGGCAACACTTTGGTGGAACATATATATGAACTCCAGTCCTGAGTTGTCATGACCCCAGTGGCTAAAGAACTTTTTAGATTTAAAGCAATGAAATTCCCATATATAATATATAATAATAACATATAGTTCTTAAAAATAAAAATGTTGAGGATGACATAGGGGGGACCCACAAAACCCCATGACTTATGGAAGTGAATAAAGTTGGTAATAGACAATATAGCAAATATCACCTAATGATGTGGTGCAGATCTATTTCTTTTTTAGAGGTCTCGAATTTAAATTTTAAGTACGAATAAAGTCTTAATTGAGAAAACTTTTCCAAATAAAATTTTATGTCGTATGAATTTAGAATAATTGGATTATAATATAAGTATCGAATACCGAAAAAAAACAAAAAGAAGTTATTATAGAAAATAATTAGTTGGTTTTAATTGCAAAGAAGATAATGAAGAATATATATGAAGCCGTCACTCATTCACCAACATAATACACTTAAGCCTAACCTAACTTCCCTTAAATTACTAGTAAAGCTCCATACCCCTGCCTATTTTTCATAATCATTGCGTCTTAGCTCACATGATTTAATACAATTTTATTATTAGGATAAATATGAGAGAAAATAATATATACGTCTGACGTGTACCCATGAAATGTGAGACACATCTTTTTTTGTTATAAAAATATCCTTAGAAAATCTTTCCTTATCTAGTAGGGTTGTGCAAAAATCATACCAATCGATAAATTGAACAGAAAAAAATGATATTAATTTATTGTTATTGGTTATTTGGTTAACATAGTTTTAATGGTTTTATAAAAGAAATTATTAGGTTATTGGATCTATTTTAATTTTTTAATATTGGGTTGTTGGGTAAATCGATAACCCATTAAAACGATAGTAATTTACTAACTTTACCCCTACATAAATATTAGTAAATATAATCTTAGTACCTTACTCGTTACTGCCTTTGTCCTTTAACCTTCAATTCACACTTCACAACTTCATATTATACAAAACGTCAAAATCTAAAATAAGAATTTTATTTCTCTTAATTTCTCTTGGTATTGCACTTGTATAGCTAATTCTAAAGTTAATTATTATTGTTTCTATTTTATGAGCGTTCTGTAAAATTGCATTATTGTCTTGTCACGTTAAATTATTGGAGAAACCATCTATTTGTTTAATAGCATTTTTTATTGGTTAAATCGAAAACCAAACCGTTAAAGATCAAAATCGATAAAAAATATTTTATTGACTTGGTTATTGATTTAGCGTCTTTAAAAATATAAAATCAATAAATTAAATTGATAATATATAAAATCGAATTGAAAGAAGCGATGGACACCCTACCATCAAATGTTTTACCCAGGTATGCAATTTATATACATATGCAGTCAAAAAGTTTTTATACTATCATTATTTTATTTTATTACCGGTTATTTTACTGCCTTTTAATTTATCAAATCAGAATGACTACTATTACTAGGTAATAACACTATTAATAGGGAAGAAACGTTTATCCCTACTAACCAATTGGCCATTTTACTTTATGTTTTTTGAATGTTAAAGCAACTCAAAGGGTATCATCGGGGATATTGATGACAAAAAATTTCAACCTCTAATTTTGGTAAAGTCTGAGAATTCAGATATTTGATTATCGTGATCACTTAGAGCCTCCTTCCATCAATAAATACTTTATAGACCTAGACGAGACCAGCATTCGATGACTTAACTTGTCCCAACGAACCACCTACATAGCATAACTCATAACATATGTAGAAGAGAATGAATATTATTGCACTCATATAATAATTAAGTAAAGTTTCTTTAAAAGTAAATAATTTTCATTCGTGAGCTTTCATTAAATCAAAAAGTTAAATCTTATTAAATAATTTTAATTATAGTATAAATTAAACAATGTAACTTTTCATTAAAGAGATCTTCAATCCTGTCTAGCTCCTCCCCTACTACGAAGAGAATCGAATATCATAATTTAGATGCTAATCGAATACACCTATTAATTGCATGTCTGTCATGCAAAGTTACAAACGTGTGGCCAGGTGATGATTAATTGCTTATGAATTTGAGGAAGATCATTAATAGAACAAACGATACGCAATAAAGCAAAGTAGGATTAAATCTAGGGGTATACATGATCGGGTTAGTTCGGATTTTTCAAATATCAAATCAAATTATTTGTGTAAAATTTTTAAATTTATAAACCAAACCAAACCAAACTAATAAAATTTGAATTTTTTCGGGTTTTTCAACCTCGGGTTGGTTCAAGTTTTTCAAATACCAAACCAAACCATTGTGTCGAATTTTTTAATTTATATATCAAGCCAAACTAATAAACCTCGGTTTTTTCGGTAAAGTTTGCATACAAACATATAATTAACTTTTGCTCCAAATATTTCTTTAGTCCAACCAAAATACAATTATCTAAGGTGTTTCTTAAGAAAATAACACAAACTATGAGATGAGTGATGACATTAAAATATTCAATAAAAAATAATAATGAAATCATCATATAAATAAATATTGCAAAGTCATAATGAAAATGATCATAGTTTAAAAGTACTAAATCATGCTAAAATAAGTTTAATAAGTATTAGTTACATTACTAAATATTTAAGGAAAATTAAAATTAAATTATGTATTTTAATTGTCTAAACCAATGTAAAACTAAAGAACAAATATTCAATATTATTGTCATTCTTAGTGTTGAATTGATTTTCTTTTTGCATTAGTATTAATTTAATTTTGATGTAAGTTTTATTATAATTATCAACATTTATGAACTATAATCTTTATTGGACCATTCAGAATTCTAAGTTTTAAACTTGATATAATATATTAAAAGATAAAAACTATGAAATAGTATAAGAAATATTTTAAAATTATATCAATGTAAATTTTTTTATGTATAAAATAAAATTTTAAAATTACATATATAATGTCGAGCTGGTTTGGTCTCGGGTTGATTTTTTTTAGTTAAAACCAAACCAACCCAAATATAGTCAGATTTTTTTTTCAATACCAAACCACTAGTCGAGTTTTTTGTTCGATTTACAGTTTGATTCGATTTTCGGTTCGGTTTTGTACACCCCTAATTAAATCAATTGAAGAATCAAACAAAAAATACATATGGAATATAAAAAATCATTATAGATTCGACGTATCATTTTTATTTTATTTTTAATAAAAACTATCCACCCAGGCTTTCACCTCTGATGGTGGTGGGGGGTTTGTCCCGGACCCCTATTAATTCGACGTATCAATTAATTGCACTCTCTTGCCATACAAAACTTATACAAGAAAACACAAGGAGATAGAGAATCATATATTATTCGTTATAATATTGGGACATGACAAAAAAGGCAAAAAATAATTTGTATCGTATTACTATTACTTACTATGTGAATTTTATTTTTTATTTGGGTGTATAGGTACATTATTCTTAACTTATTTATAAACTAGATAATGAAAGGCCCGTTACGGGCCAATATTACAGTTTTATATAAATTTATAATAGAAATTCAATTAGTTTTGGGGAAAAAAAATTATTATGATATTTTCAAATAAACATGATAGGAAAGAACAATAAAATATCACATGATTCAATGATTTTTTAACATCATGTCAAACATATATATTTGAATTAAATAATTGAATTAATGATATTTTTTTTCTATTTTATATAAAAATTATTCAAGAGAAAAGATTAAAATTATGAGTGTCAATATATTAATAATTTTCATAAACTATATAAAGCAATAAAGTCTGATGATCCATCTATATATTAATTTTGAATATACTTAAAATTTGTTTTATAGGTGTTTAACAAACAAAAATAATGACCTATTTGATGAAAATTAGAATGAATTATCTCATTCTTTACAAAGTGATAAACGATGAAAAAAAAGTTTTGACTTTATGTTCATTAAAATTAGGAGAACAATTTAGTGTAGTAGACAAATAATTTTTTTCTAAAGTAATTTTACCTGATGAATGAATATTTTACCTCAAATAAAGAGGATTTAAGAATATTGACAAAAGTTTAACTTCAAAACGAATAGGGCACATCCGATTGACCATTTAGGGAATTAGTTTGTGTTGGCCATTTTTAGATAATTAATTTAGTTTTAAGGTCTATTTGTGTATTTTTTTCAAAATTTAAATCAATTTTATTGTGGATCATTCTCACGAATATCCTTATTTGGGGTGATTTAATTCTTGTTTCTCAATATTTTATTTAAGTGAAAAGAGTCGTTGGTAAAACTTTTCCTAATATTAAATTATAGAAAGTTCTATGGATAATTTTTTTTTTTTTTTGGTAAAGTCTATGGATAGTTTATCTTAATGGATAATAGAAGTTTTAACATTTATTTATTTTTATTGGTAAGATGAATATATAGTTATAATATAATATGTATTGTTTTATTATTTGTATTAATTTAATGAAAAGATTGCATATAGTTTCAAATTATGCAATTTTCCGTATTATAATTATGCATTTTTTATTGTCAATTTTTTCCTAGATTTTAATTAACTTCAATTAATTTATCTTTTTGATCACCAATAAGTTATATGATCAAAATATGATTAATGTATTAATTTGTATTTTTCGATTCTTATTAGAGACAACAGAATAATAATATTAAGTGTTAATTGATAACTTGAAAAATAAAATAGGTCATATACTAAAATAATTAAATTTTGATTTGATTAATCTTAAAGAGAAAACCATTCTATTGTAAATGAGATTCAAAGAATATTTTTTTTTTCAATTTTAATTAGAAGAATTTTAAAATTATACTTGAAGAATTATTACTTCAAAATTTAGTGAGCATTCTGAGTTTACTTTATTACTTCATTTGTACATTTTATTTATTATACTGATTTAAGTTTTATTCAAAATTATTTTTATTTATTATTTAATTTTAATTTAATACTAATTTATTTTTTACCATGTATTTTTTTTCTTAGCAAAATACATCAATTAGATTAGACTTTATTCTAATTTTAGGAAAGATTAAAAAATAAAAAAAATAAAAAATAAAAAGAATGGTTTTGATTGTACTCTACTTTTTACAAGAGACGGGTCCCACTTTTTAGAGGTAATAGATTCTTCTAGTAAGTTGCCTGGTTTTTTGGGAAATTCAAGAACTCCTCTGTATTATGTACAACTGCTTTAAACTGAGATTTTTAGTAAATTAACGAAATTGCCCTTGGTTGTCCTCCTCATCATATTTCTATATAATAGAAAAACATAGACAAATAAAGAAATAATGCTTTCACAAAAATGAAAATTAATAATGTAGCAATAATATTTTTTTTAATGTGTTTGTGTCTTGTTAATCATGAGCGAGAATCTAAGAAATGTGGCATTAATGTTTTATAGGAACAAAAATCAAGAAAATAGCTGGATTTTGGTGGATCTGTTTTATCAGAATAATTATGAGAAATTGCATAATTGTTTTTTCTCTGATATTTATTTTAATTGACGGAATTTTAATAATGCNAGAGGATTTAAGAATATTAACAAAAGTTTAACTTCAAAACAAAAAGGGCACATCCGATTGACCATTTAGGGAATTAGTTTGGGTTGGCCATTTTTAGATAATTAATTTAGTTTTAAGGTTTATTTGTGTATTTTTTTCAAAATTTAAATCAATTTTGATGTGGATCATTCTCACGAATATCCTTATTTGGGGTGATTTAATTCTTGTTTCTCAATATTTTATTTAAGTGAAAAGAGTCGTTGATAAAACTTTTCCTAATATTAAATTATAGGAAGTTCTATAGATAATTTTTTTTTTTTTTGGTAAAGTCTATGGATAGTTTATCTTATTGGATAATAGAAATTTTAACATTTATTTATTTTTATTGGTAAAATGAATATATAGTTATAATATAATATGTATTGTTTTATTATTTGTATTAGTTTAATGAAAAGATTGCATATAGTTTCTAATTATGCAATTTTCCGTATTATAATTATGCATTTTTTATTGTCAATTTTTTCCTAGATTTTAATTAACTTCAATTAATTTATCTTTCTGATCACCAATAAGTTATATGATCAAAATATGATTACTGTATTAATTTGTATGTTTTGATTCTTATTAGAGACAACAAAATAATAATATTAAGTGTTAATTGATAACTTGAAAAATAAAATAGGTCATATACTATAATAATTAAATTTTGATTTGATTAATCTTAAAGAGAAAACCATTCTATTGTAAATGAGATTCAAAGAATATTTTTTTTTCAATTTTAATTAGGAGAATTTTAAAATTATACTTGAAGAATTATTATTTCAAAATTTAGTGAGCATTCTGAGTTTACTTTATTACTTCATTTGTACATTTTATTTATCATACTGATTTTTTTTACAATCTTTAAAAAGTTTTATTCAAAATTATTTTTATTTATTATTTAATTTATTTTAATACTAATTTATTTTTTACCATGTATTTTTTTTTCTTAGCAAAATACATCAATTAGATTAGACTTTATTCTAATTTTAGGAAATATTAAAAAAAAAAAAGAAAAAAAAAATGGTTTTGATTGTACTCTACTTTTTACAAGAGAGGAGTCCCACTTTTTAGAGGTAATAGATTCTTCTAGTAAGTTGCTTGATTTTTTGGGAAATTCAAGAACTCCTCTGCATTATGTACAACTGCTTTAAACTGAGATTTTTAGTAAATTAACGAAATTGCCCTTGGTTGTCCTCCTCATCATATTTCTATATAATAGAAAAACATAGACAAATAAAGAAATAATGCTTTCACAAAAATGAAAATTAATAATGTAGCAATAATATTTTTTTTAATGTGTTTGTGTCTTGTTAATCATGAGCGAGAATCTAAGAAATGTGGCATTAATGTTTTATAGGAACAAAAATCAAGAAAATAGCTGGATTTTGGTGGATCTGTTTTATCAGAATAATTATGAGAAATTGCATGATTGTTTTTTCTCTGATATTTATTTTAATTGACGGAATTTTAATAATGCCATCAGCAATAAACTTTCTGTTTCTTTTATTTATAATTTCAAATTCTCTATCCTAAAGTTGGCGGTACTTCCGAAAATATTAATAATTTCTGCTTCATTTTTATTTCTGTCTATTAAAGGGTCTTACAGCAAAAAAGTTCTTCTAAAAAAAAAAAAAGCGAGTGAAAGAACAAACTATTCGTTTAAATTTATCTATCTCATTTAAGGCCATAAAATTAAAAATATTCTGATATATTATACATATTTTTAGTTTAGGAAAAAGGGTCAAAAATATCCTCAACTTTCATCTATTAGTTAATTTTATCCTTACCGTTAAAATGGAGTTGTTCTTATCCTCGCCGTTATTATACTTGTCACCTGTATCCCTCAATCGAATGAAAAGTCTCAAATCAACTTTAAAATCTTCATTACTTTCTTAAGTTCCGTCCCAGTCAAACTAACATATAAATTAAAACTAGGGGTATCTTTCTACTAACAATTTTACCACATGGAGCACAATATATAGGTAAAGATGATTTACAGTTACATCATTGATGAGTATAAGTCATATTATTCCATAAATTTTTGTTTTAATTGATTTCGGTTCGAGTCGCCTATATTTTTTCTATCTTCCTATTGAAATCTTAAGATTGAAAAGTATGTTGACGTTCTTCTGCGATAACAATAATAATAATAATCAAATTCCTACTTTTGTACTTTATAATTGTTTCAAAATCTCTAGGGGACCTAATTTAAAAAATATTGACGTTCGATATCTGTATTGGAGCCCCGCTAAATTTGAAATGCGCATTCCATGGTTCATGTTAGGACCAAAAAAAGCAGGTGTAATGCGGAAGCTAGCAAAGCAAACCTCGAAAGACCATGAGTAAGAAGACAAACGAGAAATATACTAAAAGAGACAGATTTAACGTGGTTCGGTCAATCGACCTACGTCCACAAAGGAGATGAGCAATCCACTATAAATATGAGAGTACAAAATATAGAGAGAAATAACCTCAACCAATTCACTCGGAATACATGGGAGGTTCACACAAGTGATAACGTATCAAGCTTGTGACCCACAAATTCTCCCCCTAACCAAAACTCTCAAAGCCCTTAAGACTACATTGTGAATGCTGATTAAGTTAGAAGGAACAAACCTATATTTATAGAGTCCTAAACATTTTCCTACAAGAAAAAGACTAGCCAATCCAAAACCTTTTCCTAAAAGGAAAACCTATTTATGGTAAGAAATTCAGGGCAAATAAAACCCAACAAATCTCCCCCTTGGCTTAAATTTCTGACAAAATAAATTTGTCCACCTTCTTCACATAACCTTCAACAACTTGTTTCTCCTCTCCATAATCTCCTCCATCAAATCTATGTATCAACACAGAGAACTTCTCTGAAACAATTTCTCCAACAAAAATCTTCATTACTGTCAAAAAGGTTGCGGCTAGAACTACGCCCGCCAAGATGAACACCCATCTTTCTAACCTGGTTCAATCATCGATTATCGAACCACTGAACCTGACTCCATCATTGAATCTGGCTTTGATACCACTTGTTAGGACCGAAAAAAGCAGGTGTAATGCGGAAGCTAGCAAAGAAAACCTCAAAAGACCATGAGTAAGAAGACAAACGAGAAATATACTAAAAGAGACAGATTTAACATGGTTCGGTCAATCGACTTACGTCCACAAAGGAGATGAGCAATCCACTATAAATATGAGAGTACAAAATATAGAGAGAAATAACCTCAACCAATTCACTCGGAATACATGGGAGGTTCACACAAGTGATAACGTATCAAGCTTGTGACCAACAAATTCTCCCCCTAACCAAAACTCTCAAAGCCCTTAAGACTACATTGTGAATGCTGATTAAGTTAGAAGGAACAAACCTCTATTTATAGAGTCCTAAACCCTTTCCTACAAGAAAAAGACTAGCCAATCCAAAACCTTTTCCTAAAAGGAAAACCTATTTATGGTAAGAAATTCAGGGCAAATAAAACCCAACAGTTCATTCGGGGATGGGTCTCCCAATAAGATTTTCTCTATACCTAGGATTCAAACCTAACACATCTGATTAAAGGTGAAACAGTCTTATGCAACATAGATAACTATAAAATGATTTAACTATGATGTTTAAAAAACTCAAAAAGTCACTTAACAAGCCAAATATCTATTTTATTTTATAGGTTGCTTTCTAAAAAGAAAAAAGAAAAAAGAAAAATAGCCTAATTTTCTTGAGGGTGTAAGAAAAAAATTGAACAATCGATTTCATGAACATATGACTTTGCGTTGAAGCTGTAATACCAGATAAGATTTATGACGAAAAATACGAAAGTGCCTTAAATTTGCCGCAAAATACAAATACGTGGCAACAATTTTTAGCTTTTCATGAGTAAGCAAGAAAGACTTTATAATATAGTTTAATTAATTTGTATCACACACTTAACACTCGAGCCTTTCCACAACATGATGTTTCAATTTATTAGTGTAGAGCCCTGACCTCTATTATTGGATCTAATATTCTTTCCAAGTATTATTCAGGTCCCATCCTTCACATAAATAGAACTATTTTATGATAATGACATGATCATAATTCCATCCTGTGACAGATAATCAATTAATTGGTCGTGATTTTCATAATTATATCGAGCTTATAATAATTTGCCAACTACGTATTTGTTTGAACTAATTATGTGACACCCGTTGATGGAGGATGAGGTAATAAGGAGGGGTGTACATATCGGGTTGATTTAGATTTTTCAAATATCAAATTAAATTATTTGTGTTGAATTTTTAAAATTTTAAATTAAATTAACCTAATGAAAACTCGGGTTTTTCAATTTTGGGTTTTTCCGGATTGGTTTGGGTTTTTCAAATATCAAACCAAACCATTTATGTAGAATTTTTTTAATTTATAAATCAAACCAAACTAATAAACCTCCGGTTTTTTCGGATTTTCGAATTTTTCCGGTAACATATTTATACAAACATATTATTAAATTGTACTCCAAATAATTCTTTAGTCCAATCAAAAAACAAATATGAGATGACTGATGACAATAAAATATTCAACAAAAGATAATACTGAAATTGTATAAATTAATATTGCAAATTAATAAGTCAAAATGAAAATGATCATAATTTAAAAGTACTAATTCATGCTAAAATAAGTCTAATAAGTATTTAATTACATGATTAAACTTTAAAGAAAAATTAAAATTAGGTTATGTATTTTAAAGGGAAAAAAGTTTGAAATATATCCGAACTTTGACCAAAATTGTTGTAACGATACCAAACTTTGGAAAGGACCTTTTAACCCCCTGCACTATTTAATAGGGTATTTTAAAAGTATATATGTGCCCACGTGGACATCATAAATATTGCATAATTATAAATAGTAACGTGTCCACGTGGGCACATATATACTTTTAAAATACACTATTAAATAGTGCAGGGGGGTAAAAGGTCCTCCATAAATTTAGGTATCGTAACATCAATTTTGACCAAAGTTGGGAGTATTTTCAAACCCTTTTCCCTATTTTAAATGTCTAAAACTAAAGAACAAATATTCAAAATTATTGTCATTCTTAGTGCTGAATTAATTTTATTGTTAGCATTTGTATTGATTTTATTTTGAATTGAGCTTTATTAGAATTACTAATATCTATGGACTATAACCGTTATTGGACCATTCAAAATTTCAAGTCTCAAAAAATTTGAAAAAATATGTTAAAAGATAAAAATTATGAAAAAGTATAAGTAATATTTAGAAATTATATCAAAGTAAATATTTTTATGTATAAAATAAAAATTTTAAAAATTATATGTATAATGTTGAGTTGGCTTGATCTAGGATTGGCTCTTTTTAGTTAAAATCAAACCAATCCAAGTATAGTCAGATTTTTTTTCTGATTTAACTCAATTTGCTGTTTGATTCAATTTTCGATTTGATTTTGTACACCCCTAATGTTATGTGTCAATTATCCCTCATCAGATAAATAGAGAACCATCAACACGTTTATAAGCTAAATGGATTCTCCCACCTATTAGACTAGTTTTTTAGATCGAGATCTTCTCATTGGCCTATAACATCAAGTATGACAAGAAAATTTCTAAGTTGGCAAGCTTTTGAATATGAGACCTCTAGAGTATCTCACATTGAAACAAAGCAAAAGTGATTTCTAAAGTAGCGGCAAGTGAAATAGGAGCATCCTAAACCGTGAAAATTGAATTGTGGGTGAGATATATTCATTGATAAGAAAAAAAAGAAAATGTGAACAGAGGTAGGATTGATGAGAAAATAGAAACGTACGTAATTTCATAAAATCATGTAGTCTGAATGATATACGAAGAATACAAGCTGGATGACAGAACATGAAGAGGAATATAAATAGCTTTATAAGATATTACTCAAGTGCTTAATGTATACGCGCTTTTGAGGCTTATTTTAGTGTATCTCGAAAGAGAAATCCGTAGAGAGTAGTGGCCCATTTTCAATAATTACTTCCTTTAAATTCTAACAATCATGTCTTCGACGTGGGAGAAAATGACCAACTTTGTCTTAGCTAATTCTTCTATCCTCTATGAATTATTAGCATTAATTCAACAATAATGTGCCTCATATCAAAGGACCTAAGTTGATTGATTTTAAATTTATTTTGGACATTTCAAATTAAATTTAGCGTTGGACCAAATTACAAAAGTATATATTTTCATTAAAGAATCTAGCTTGTAAAGAGTAGTAAGCTAATCTATACTTATGTGAGAGAATTATGACTCTTTTGACTTGCAATTTTCTTAGAAAGTAATAAACTTTGTTCCTCCACTAATTAATACGCGGTTATGACTTGTTTACGTATATCAATTTGTGTTCATATCTCTAGTGATACTCTAGAAACCCCTAAAGATAATGCAAATACTTATTACTTAATCTAATTCAATGGGATTAGACATGTTGTGTCAAGAATTTTATCAATGATTTAAATTATATATATTGCTGGTGAGATTTTTTAATGCTATTAGTTAAATGTATATTACTCTCTATTTTTGTCTCAATTTATCTGAAAGTGTTTGATTAGTAAATAATTTTTTTAAAAAAATGAGGATTTTTGAAATTTGTAATTTAAATAACCATAAATATTTGTGGGGTTATAAAATATTTTATTGAGAGTAAATAAAATGTTTACAATCGGTATTGCTCCAAAAGTTTGAGAACATTTTGGGGAGCTTACCTCTAAAGTTTGGAACGATTTAGTGTGGTTTGAATGAAAATTTCAGACTTTAAGAGTCTCATATATATCACTTGTGTATATACATATATATCATATTATATATCATATGTATGGTATGTCTAGTCAATTTTTTGGAAAACCAAACTAAAAGTGTTAAAAAATAATAATCAGAAAGAGCTTATTTTAGTTCAGATGTTTGGCCAAACTTTTAACCCAAAAAAAAGTCTTTTGAGTATTAACATAAGTTAAAAAATATGTAGATTTTACACAAACTTCATAGTGTTACGAGCTAATTACATTCTATTCCTACTATTTTTTAAATTTGGTGGAATCCAGATACATCCCAAACATCCCGATGCATCGCTTCCCAATTTCAGATTCATCCCAAAACGTCATGGTTTCGGATACATCCCAAAATGTCCTAGTTTCGGATACATCCCTTAACGTCTTGATACATCGTGTCTCGATTTCGGATACATCACTCAACGTCCCGAATCATCACGTAAAGTAATATACCCGATCGATACATCGTGTAAAGTGATGTATATGATTGATACATCGCGTAACATAGGGATTTTTTTAATTTTTCAAATGATAAGGAATATTAAAGGATATAGTAAAATAAGTTGTGTATTGAAGTAAGTTTTCCTAAAAAAAATGTTTTTACCTAAGAAAAAAAAACTTTTGGCATATTGGCCAAGCATAGGATACTACTCTGATATTGGTAAAAGAGTTTCAAATTGATTAACCAAACACTAGTTACTACTTAATAAAAGTACTTTTTAAAATAAATAAATTTTAAAAATTTAATCAAATAGACTATTTGTATATCGTTGTCACTTGTATATTGTATATTAATTATATGTAGGTCACATGTGTTTCATGTATCCATGTGCTCAATACATTCATATAACCTTAGAAAGGGATGATTGGCAGGGATAAGATTTATCAAAATTGAAATCTAAAATCAAAGGGCACATATTTTTCCTTAAGTTGCTACAAACTGAACAAGTTTTGTTATGTAGGTTAATTAGAAAATGTCTTGTAATTAAAACTCCTAAATTATATAGTCACGTAGTGTATAATTTTCTATATTATCATAGTAGCACAAAAATAAATAAAGGAATTTGTAATAATTATTAAATGTTAATGATATAATTTTTGCTATATTATATTTAGCAACAATAATAAATATAGATATTTATAACTAATACTCTATATAAATACCACTAAAGACTTTAACAACTCCAAATACAAAGATTACTCAATTGCCGCTAAATATCAAAATTGAAATCTAAAATCAAAGGGTACACATATTTTTCCTTAAGTTGCTACAAAATGAACAAGTTTTATTATGTAGGGTAATTAGAAAATATTTTGTAATTAAAACTCCTAAAATTATATAGTCACGTGGCGTAAAATTTTCTATATTATTATAGTAAAGTAATACAAACATAGGATTTTGCGATAATAATATAATCGTTGTTATATTATATTTAGTGACAATAATAAATATAGTGTATATATAACCAACACCTTATATAAATGTTGATAAAGACTTTAGCGACTCTAGATACAATGTCATTAACTCAATTATCATTAAATATTTTTGCGACAATAATTATTGTCACTAAATATCTCTTGCCTAAAATCCACTAGAGAGGTATGAACTTAAATATATATCCATGATTCCGTGAGTGACTCAACATTCCCGATACAAAGGATTACTAAAAATGGTCTCTTGGATTAGGTTGTTAGGTTTTTCACTTTCAACATAGTTCCTTTTTTCTGCAATTTTCCTAATTAATCATGCAATTCTACCTCACCCCACCTAAGGGATATACATTTGAACTCTTGTTAACGATTTCGTTTGTTTAGATATTTTTCTAGGGGATAATTTTAGAGATCTTCCTTTCAGTTTGAGTTTATTTCACTGAATTTCTTTGGAATTGACAATATTATGTTTAACTTGATTGATTTATAACAACTCAATTTACATACTTATGAATAATATTTTAAAAAATGTGACATGAACTATAGCTAGTAAGCGCTCTTTAATATACTTTATTATTTAATTAATTTTGTAGATATTATATTGTTTTAATATCCTTTTGGAAGATGTTTTTTTCACTTTTTATTAAAATCTATATATTCACATATTTTTATAAAGGGCATGTTAGTCACGTTGGTTTTTTTTATATATTATTAGTAAGTATGTTAATAGAATTGTTGCAAATAAAGCAAAACAAGAGAGATAGATATAACATCGTAATCACAAAGAATATGAGTGAAACAAAACCAATCCTTGAAATAAGTTTATGAAATTATCTCTATTTTTAGAGTGTTTTGACAAAGGTTGTTACAAAAAATATATTGTATTATATAATATAATATGAAAAATAATCCCAAAGAAAATATAATTGTAAAATGTTGTTATATATAGATTACGTATGTTGTATGAGAATTCTGACTTAATAGGTTATGAATTTATTTACAAATTTGAATGTATATTAATTTGGTATAAAGGAGTATTTTGGAGAGGTTGTCCGCTGGATTTGAACCGACTTAAAAAGGGTGTATTCGGTACGATTTTTTTATTTTTTTATTTGCATGTTTGTTCACACAAAATTTTAAAAAAATATTTTCTTCAAAAACTAAATTCCTTAAAAATGGATATAATGACTTCTTCAATGAAAGTATGGAAAACAAGTTTATAAGTGATATTTTATGTTTATTGTATCGTCCCCACCCACCCAACCCCGCCACTACCGAGAACCCACTCTCCATCCTATGGTGTTTTGCTTGATTACATATAAATACTCCTGAAATAATATTTTTATGCTCACCTACCAACTTAGTTTTTTAAAAAAAAAAACATTTCTTATCAAAATATCCTTAATAATAGTGTATAGTACTCCTCTTAAGGTTTTCATTAATTGAATTTCTTTATTTATTATTAAGCCCACAATTAATTAAATGAAGATTTCTTGTAGCTTTGGTTTTCATTGTAGGTCCCAACAAAAAACAATAACGAACTTCACAAGCATAAGGTGTTACAATAATAACAAATTCCAAGTGGCAAATGGCACTTCCCTCTCCTCTTTATATATAACTACATACCTTTTTCCTTCTTTGTATTAATTTATTATCAAACAAAAAAATTATAATACTCTCTAGCTCTATAAGCTATTAACAAAAAAAAACATTATTCCTTTTCAAAATTAGTTTTAATATAAAACCTCTCTATCCCTATATATGGGTTTAAGAGACATTGGTGCAACACTTCCTCCTGGATTTAGATTTTATCCAAGTGATGAAGAATTAGTTTGCCATTATCTCTTCAAGAAAATTGCTAATGAAGATGTTCTTAAAGGTACTTTAATCGAAATCGATCTTCATACATGTGAACCATGGCAACTTCCTGGTAATTTACTCATTTCTTCATCTCTTTCTCCTTTTTCTTCATCTCCTTCTACGAATTATACGTGTTTTTCTGAAGTTATCGACAAATTATATTTGTTTAAGGGTGGAGCTATCTTATTTTTGTCGAAAAATTATATATGTATATGTATTATATGTTGATCTCGTTGATACTTATGTGACATGTAAAAACGAAAAAAAAAATTGAGAGATAGAAATTTGATTATCATTACACAAACAATAGTGTAGTGTCATTGATTAGATGAAAAAGTTGCAAAAAAGTGACTTTAACGGAGTTTTTCTTGAATTTTTTATGGTACAAAAGAAAGAGATACTCTATAGACTATATACTTTTTTTTTATTCATGGGAAGATAATGCTAAACTATAATATATGATTACAACTTTGAATTTCTTTTTCCTAATTAAAAATATCTTTAAGAATCTTTAGGACTTTTTTATTATTATTAATATTTTCTTTGATGTTGTGTCCTCTGTTGTTTACTATAGAGATAAGTTTGAAAGAAAATGATGGTTGCTTTGTGGAGTAAATTATAACAAATTCAGGTTTTAATGGATTCGGTTCACGGAAATTTAGCTTTTAAATAGGAGATTTTTCAGAATATATAGCACTTGATTTTAGGCTTTAAATTTGATAAAACTTTAACTAATCTCTTTTTCTCTCTCTTGCGTAGTTCTTCTATATTTTCCTTGTGTGACTATCTTTTTGACATGGGTGGGATGAAATTTGATATCAATCGGTTCTATACTATGTTGAAGTGTAACCATCTCATCTAAAATCTTAAAACGTTAAAAAGAACACACTTTTTATTATTTAATGATATACTCAACAGATCTCAATATTACAATGAAGCTTAACTTGCAAAACCATGAAACAATAAGTTACAAGCATTAAATTAATCCTATTTCATTTGGTAAGGAGAGGTGGGAGAAAGATTAGAGAAAGTATAATGATTTTTTTTTTTTACATTTTTTAGCATATCAAAATGGTCTAGAGCAATAATTTTAAACTGTGGATTTTGATATTTAAGCTACAAAACTTTCAACGAAGGTCGTCTCTTCTTTTTTAGAAATGAATTTTGATTTTCGAACTTTAAAACTTTTAATGGATATCACATCTTCGTCTTAAATTTGTTTCTCAAATATCAAGCTAGCAATTCAATGATTGGATTCAATTTAGAAATGAATAATGAACTATGAAAGAATTTTATGTAACATTCTTCTTCTCCTTCTTCAATTTTTATCTCGAAAATGATTTTTGCATTTTAATGGTGGAACGCGTCTCTTTATCGTATATTTGTTCAATATATGTCATGTGTATCAGTATTATATACATGTCCATGTGACAATACATAAGACATACAATGATATACAATGTACGTAAGTCAATTATATGTCCCATAATGAAATGAGTGGTGTGGTCTAGCTAGTGGTAGTGGAATAATTGTATATCGTATATGTACATACATGACATTGACATATAATGATATATAATTATTTCAAGTGTACGTGTATACAATTTATTTTTGAAAACTCCATCCATGTTCATAAAGCCCAAGTTTCTAGTAGGATCAAAGTGAATTGTAGGGAGAACAAGTTTAGTTTTAAAGATTGTGAAAACGTAAACAATCTAATTAATTTCTTGAGATCTTTCTTCCTTTGGACGGAGATACACAATAATAAAAAAAGAGAAGAAAGAAAAATCCCCGTATAATTTGATATATTGGAGGTTGTATATGTTTTGTAAAAACAAATAAAATTTTACCATGTTTTGAAAATGAAATATTGTTACTACTTACTAGTACTAGTTATGGTAATTAGGGTCCTATTTTAGTATATTCTTGAAAGTTTGAAAGAAAATGATGATTGCTTTCTGGAGTAAATAACATTAATTCAGGTTTTAATGGATTTGGTTCACATGTAGATTCTGCGGAAATTTAGCTATAAAAATAGGATATTTTTGTGATAGAGAAGAAAAGATGTTTTGTATTTTTGTGATAACACGAGAAGAAATGCAACTTAATATAGTAATATTTATCGTATAGTTTTAAAATTTATTGTTCATGCGTATTACGCGATTCATGATGAATCAACTCACTTATTCCAAAATCATATTGAAGCTTATGAAATACAATTGTGACGCAACATAATAATAGATTTCTTTCTAGAGAAGTTTCATGTAAGAAATGATAGGTCTATGTTTACACCATTGTAGAGCGATAGAGACGTTTCTTTGAAAATTCATTTGAAATACATAAATAAATTTTCATGATTTTCACACAAATTATATTCTAAAACTTTAAATTTAGAAGATTTTTTTTGTATTCTAAAATTTTGTGCTCCGCATTAGAGGTCCGATTAAATTTGGATCGCAGGCTCCTAACATGATTTTCTCCATACTCAGAGCTCAAACTGGAGATCTCTAGTTAAGGGTAAAGCATTCCCACCACTACACCACGTCCATTTAGACTTTCATTTGACCACCTTACTTCCCATGAAATTATTTCATCAAATATATATGTCATTCACTTTCTCTTGCACGTATAGTTAATTGATATATTCACATGAAACGACAAATAATAAATATAATCTTAAGGACTCTGGATTTTGTTAATTGAAGAAAACAGAACAAGTGTATAAATTAGAAAGATTAATTAAGTTCTTGCTATATAATACTCCTAATTTTATTGGTTAAGATTATTATTATTATTATTATTAGGTGGGACATGACGAAGTTTATGTTGGATTACCCACCCATATCTAAATAATTAAACTATTGTGAAGAAAAGGCTAAAACTCATTTTCCATTCTTTCATATGAACTTTCTCAAAAGGTTTATCTAGAGAGTAAACATGCCTAGAGAATCTATTGTGACTAATACCCAACTTTCTACGTCACTTTAGCTAATAGCATTGTCTTACAAGCTAGTGATGATGGGTCAAAGTAATAAAAGTATGTCTTTTTTAATCAGATAATTTTTTAGACGTGATAGTCATATACTTTGATAAAATTTCACTACAAAATAATTTCATGTGCTTGGCTCAAAAAAGTACATCCTCTCTTATAGTTTAAGCTAGAATATTTTATAACAATATTATTTAAATTTACTTGCATGAACACAACTAATATCATCCTTAATTATGTTCTTAGTTGTCATGATGTGCACCTCTACCTTAATTTGGATCCATCTAATTATTAATTTCTTCTCTATATTCATGAAATCTTCCACTCTCCATCATATCATATAGTTCTATTATAGAATCTTAATAACTCAGTTGATTGACTATCTGAACGTTGATTGATGTTTTTGGATAAATTAGAGATGGCAAAGCTGAACTCAAGTGAATGGTACTTCTTCAGCTTTCGAGATCGGAAATACGCTACTGGTTTTCGTACAAATCGGGCCACAATTTCGGGTTATTGGAAAGCGACAGGCAAAGATCGGACGGTGGTAGATCCGAAAACTCGTACGATCGTAGGGATGAGAAAAACTCTAGTTTTTTACATGAATAGAGCTCCTAATGGAATTAAAACTGATTGGATCATGCATGAATTCCGCCTCGAAAATCCACATATACCCCCTAAGGTAATTCTTCGCTCATTTCAATTTATTTATCTAGTTTAGTCTCGATACAGAATTTGAATTTGATTTAGTTATTACTAGCCAACAAAGTTTTTCCATCATTAGTACATACTACATAAGGACATAAAGATAGTAACAATTTTCACGTGATCAAAAGTGACAAAAGTTCATGCAAAAGAAATTTCATAGAAACCTCCTAGCTAAAAAGGGGGAAACATAAAGTGATGGGCAAAAAAACGTTTTCTTACCTAGTATATATATAAAACACCTTACGATCGGCATAACTAAATTTGTTTGGTACGTTGTCTATGATGATTGAACAGGAAGATTGGGTGTTATGTCGAGTATTTCACAAAGCTAAAGCCGAGAATAATAACAACAACAATAATAATAACATATTCAACACGCAAAACATGTATGAGGTTGGTGTCAACTCTTCTCCCAATATGGATGAGTCTCATATTGCTTTGCCGTACGCCGCGTTCTCCCAACGCCAAGTTGGTCATCAAAGCCAGAAGTTGTTTGATTTATTGGAACCAAACAATAACCAAAGTAGCTATCTTCAATTAATGTCTCAAGAAATGAAGGAACCTCAATCGAACGATGAAATGGCTGAGGATGATGATGAGTACGGGTTCTTGTTGGACATGAATTTCGAAGATCCAAATTTACAAGATGGATCGAGGAGTACTGCATTCGAGCATTGGGAACATGTGATTTGATGAAAATAGCTTGGTTTTTATTTGAATCGTTAATGATTATTGTTATTATTAAAAGTAGGAAACCACAAAATAGTTTAAAGAAAAAGACAATGTGTATTGAGTTTGTGTAGATCGTGTCTTAATTAATTAGTGTTTGCTTGTGGGGTAAAATTCTTGTATGTTTGATGGGTTATTTTTTTATTTTCTTCTCAAGTAGATATACATATGTATAGATAAATTGATCAGACATAAGTGTATCATTGATAATTATTAATTTGTATATTACTTTCACTTTTGTGTAAATTGGCCATTAGTAATATTCCTCTTGTTCCAGTATATATATATATATACTAGATATGAGACCCCGTGCCAACACGGGGCTCAATATATGTTACTGTTTCTGTTTTAATTTATGTGGTACATATGAAATTTGAAATTAATCAATTTTTTAGTATGTTTTTATATATTTTAAGTTGCTAATTATTTGTATTTAGAGTATGTTTTACGTAAATATATTAGAAATCACAATAATTAACAA